>NC_143486.1:7568616-7611116 GCF_027475165.1 Benincasa hispida
ACAAGACTTCCAAATTACAATCATGAATCAACAAATCATTTACAGTCAACTTCAAACAAACGATTATACAAATATTTCCAGAAATTACAGCATGAATAATACAAAAGAACAGAGATCAAACTCTATACGAACATAGGTAGAAGCGTCTCCACGCTCTGATGCACAACTCTGATCGAAGAACAGCAACCACGAGTGCTCGATCTACACGATCGCAACATCGCATGAACACAGCACGAAAACTTTGCGCTCGTCCTCAATGATCTCCTCGGTCACGAACTCCTACGCAACAGCGAACGAACACCGCACTCGTCCTCAGCGACACGAACGGCCTCCATAGCACCATGAACGACCTCTAGAAAACCTCGATGGTGTCGAGTTGAATCTGACACCACCAACAAGGCGACCTTAGTATTCTTGGTGTGAGAATCCAGAGTGTGGGGTTCGTTCGGACTTGGAGTGAGGCAGACGAACAGAGGAAACAACGATCGCGTACACAACTGGGCAAGTGGGAGAAATCGGATACCTATCATATAAGTCGATGCCCAATTGTTTAGATAAAACTATTCGATCATCTAGCAAAAACTATGCGATCATTTAGCTCTATCGTTTAGCTCGGTCTGTCGCCTACTCTACACGATCGTGTACCTTGGGCTAGCGATCGTCTAGCAAAGCTATGTGATCATTTAGTAAATACTATACGATCGTTTAGCTCGCACCTGCACGATCGTTTAGCTCGCCCATCCGTCGTTTAGTAAATCTGTATTTACTTGTCGACGCGTGAGTTTCTTTTTTGCCGGAAGGAAAACTCAAAATTCTTTTCAAACTTTTGTAAAACTTCTTTTCAAAATAGGAAACCATTTTCCTTTTAAACTCACGGTTACCATGATCCAATAACTACCCACTACTTTGGTTATTTAAAAGAAAACGAATTAATTATCTCATAATTAATATTATTATAAACATAAATGATAACCAACTTATCATGCTATATTTATAACCTATAGTTTTAATATTTCATCTCATGAAACATATAAACTATAGTTCTTTTTCTATTCTATGGTACTTAATGTAAATCTCATTTACATCAATCCTCCACTAGATGTATCTTATACATCATACCAATTATATCATATATAATCAAAATACCTCTTATCAATTTGAACATTTCAAATCAACACCAAGAACTGATCCTCAATAGAATCCAAGCTACCAAGAGGACCTCATGGACCTGTAGATCCGAAGTTCCAACGGTACGTGAACAACTGACTAAACTCATAGTCATGGGATCCACCATCCGTTAACTGTCAGGCACTCCACTAAAGACCGACAGCTGAACTCTCCTCACTGCAGATATATTATGTGTCCATCTTAACCAATCAGCAGTGCGACAACCCTTCACAGATCGCTCGTAAGTACAGCTGAGCCAATAACCGTTATGTCCCTGTAGTTATATTTGTCTTCTTAAGTACCACTGATCCCTCTAATGAACATAAATCATAGTCCTACTATGACTGAGTCTTCTCTTCCAAAGAGAAGTTGTGGCCACTATGTTCAAGCCCTAGAATCAGCCCTTAAGGGAGCAATCTATCTACTTATTCCTGCTTCGAAAAAGGAGTGAATTCCATATTTTGGATTGAGTTCCCAGCTCCCAGATCAGAAAAGTCCCCAAAAAGGTAGGCATGTTGAGTTGACAGCCACTCTCACCCATACTAATCAAAGGACCGCCCTCAAAGGCAGGAGTTTCCAAAACACTCAGGATTGAGGTCGTGTCACCTATGGTCGTTTATGTGAGATGCAAGTCTCTAGTATCAACGGCGTTATATACAGAGTCTAGTCATCTCGTGGTCCAGGTCTTATATAAACTCTTTATATAGGACTACCCCGCTCCACTTCTCCACACGAATGGTTAGGATCAACCATCTGTAGTAGTTTACAACACTTGCAAACCTCTACAAAGCGGGCCGTATTCGTAGTGTCACCAGGATCAGGTATCCCACCTTAATCCTTATACTACAAACTGATTTAGGTTATCATTTAAGCCATGATCGTCTTGTATATCATATATATATGCTTAAGTTCACATAACATAACCAAGGAGCTTTGTTTATTGGATATGAGTAATGCCATAATTAAATAACAGTTATTTTATTCATTGAACAATGTGTATCTTTACAAAACAACGAGACTCCGGGAGAATTAGGACACCAATCCCAATAACCTCTCTTGTTCGAGTTGTGCTTACTGAACAGATACAAGTTCCAAGTGGTTTTGAACGCTAACACCACCCAACTTGGGAGAAGCCCGATCGAACTCTATCATCGATGTCATCTCCTTCTACCAATATAGGTAATTCCTCAGAAAACTTAGTTGATGAACTTTTTGACCGCTCTTGTCGCAGGAACATTCTTATCTTTCTCAAGAACCATCGAGTTTCTAGCGGAATAGGTTTTATTTCAGACATGAAGTCAGAGCCGACATTCAGAATCCGTGTGACCTCATTGCCCAGATTATCGATTCGGTTAAGAGAGTCGAGGAGTCTTGGGAAGATAGATTTTCTAAGAATACTGAGTTAAGCGGTGAAGGAATTTACATCGATAATCCAATAGAGCCGCCGATTCTTTGAAGTTCCTATCAAGGTAAAACGTTGGATTTAGTAATGTGTGAACTTGCTAATGGTTTTTCTGATTTTGAGAAGGATTCAATTAAGTTTCACCTGGAGTCTCAAGCCCCCGTGCCAGTTGAGTTCCATCAAACGCCTAAGCTTGCACACTTCATGGTGATATTGGAGAACCATTCAGAGCTTCTCTTTGTTTGTGATACTAAAGTCAATCTAATTGAGGAGTTGTCCTGGATCGAAAATGAAGATGATGTTTATCCCACGACATGTTCAAAACAAGTAAGTAGGATAAGTATGAGCCTGCACCACACCTTAAGAAATCTCAGGTAAAACAGTTAGAGGTTTCCAAGCCTAGAACCGTACTTTGTCCTGGTATTTCTTGCATATTTGATTATTGTTCTTATTTTCCTTATGAATCAGAGTTTGTGGTTGAGTCTTTTCTTTCTTTCGACTCTTTAGGGTCAATTGAGTCTTTTGATTCTTTCTTTTGCTTTTTTTTTTCTTACCAAATATTAGAAAACCAAAATTTGACTTGTCTGGTTCTCGTCGAAGGGTGAGTTCTCTTATATCCCTTATAAGCTATATGGATTCATCTAAGAGAGGGCTAGAGAAGTACGAAAATTTCTACGTACATTGAAAAGCATAAAAGATGGGTCCATCGAGCAATCGACATTAAGAATTTCCCCTTCCTGGAGGTAGTCGGGCCTAAAAAATAAAACACGTTTTCTTTTAGCTTTTTAATTTTCATTTTTTAGAATTAGTTTTAGTTGTAGATTTCATTTTTACTTCTTTGTTCTTAATAAAGCTAGGATAGTCTTAGTTTCTATTTCCAAAAAAAAGGGCATAGCATCGCAACGCTGTGTAAGTAGCGTTGCGATGCTGTGAGACAGAAACTCGATTTAAAGCAGTTTCTTTCATTCGAGAAGTACCCAAATTCGAAACACCTCTTCTCAAAACTCAATTTTCTTCCCATCCCCCATCTATTTTCATTCGAAACTCCAAATTCAAGAAACTTTTCTTCCAAATCCCATCATTTTCCTCACTTTTCAAGGATCTCCTCCTTGAAATTTTTGGGTTTTTCACCAAAATACCTATTTTTAGGGCTTTGTCTCTTTCTCTCAAGCAAAGGCTATAACCAAACCAAGGTAATACATTTCTTTTTGTTTAAACTCTTTGATGATTATCTTGATGAGTATTTGAGATTTGCTTGATGGATGCACGACTTGCTTGTAAGAATGACTTTGTTTTTAAATTGCTGAATCTTGGATAATTAGAAATAAAATGCTTGGGATTTTTCTGTTTACAAGTTTCTAAATCGAATAGTGGTGTGAGATTATTTTGATTGAGAAATCTATTAAAAGAGTGAATTAGGATTCTCTTAGGTCTTAACCCCTACTTTTTGAGCTTTCCGTAGAATATTCTTCATGGGTCCTAAGCCTAAGAAGGAAAAAATGTTTCCAGTTCTAGTGGTAGGGATTCTCCTCCACAACCCAAGTCTGATAACCTTAGGTTTGTTTCTGAAAGGGCTGAGAGTAGATACCATCAAGTGGTAGCTCTTAGGAACCTTGTACCAGAAAGAGCTTTAACTTTAGAGCCAAACTTCTATCCTTAAATCACTTCCGAAATACGAGAGAGAGGATGGGAAACTCTAGTAGCTAATCCTGGTGAGGCTATCGTTCCTTTAGTAAGAGAATTCTATGCCAACATTGACCTCGACAGAGATGTCTTGTCAATGGGAGGTGTTAGATCTTCCTTTAGAATTAACGAAACCTTCGGTATAGCTAAATTTTATGATGAGTATGGACGATTTCTATTTCAACCACTAGACGAGTAAGAGATTATAGAAGCCCTCTGTGGGCAAAGAGCTCAGTGGACACGTTCTAGTGGGGTTGCAGTTAGGTTTAGATTTACGGACATGTCTGTAGTAGGTCAAATCTGGCATGCTTTCGTATGTTTCAGATTGATGCATGTACTTAGATTGACCGTTGTGACCCGAGATAAAGCTAAACTTCTCTATTATCTGATTCAGGGTATGTCCATTAACGTAGGGAGAGTTATTCACGCTTCCATCTGACGATGTGGACGGTGTTCTACAACGGGTAGCCTTAGAAACCCTACCTAACTTAATAACTTTGTTGTGTTAGAGGTTCGAGGTAGAAATACCCAGAAATGAGGAATGTATGAGGTGTAAAGCTCATATTTCTAAAACGTCCATCTCAGTCTTCCAAGGTCGTGGAGTTGAGGAACTCCACGAACAAGATGAAGAAGAGCTAGGTAGGGAAAATGAACATTTTAGAAAGGAACCACTTAGGGTAGAACTTCCCAGTCATTCCCATGTGCACCACTATCCCATGAGCAACCTGATAGTGATGCACATTAGGTGAGCAAGTCCTTAGAACTGCCAATGAAGCCTTAAGGGTGAGCCATGAAATCGCTCACTGTGTTAGGCATATACAGAGAACTGTCAATTTCATGTGTGAAAGAGGTTGTCTCTACTATGCTAGCATAGGTTTTCAGTACGACCTCTAGCGAGAGCCTGACTCACCTGACTCGGGTTGACATTAGCCATATATGTTTCCCGGTATCTTCTTCATTTTTTCCCTATTTTTCATTTTCTTGCTTTCTTTTATTAGCTTTCTAGGATTAGAAAATTTTAAACTAACTTTCTTATTTTCTTGTAGCTTTTCTTTTCCTTTCATTTTCTTTTCTTTTCTCTTTTTTGTAGGAATAACAAAATGAAAGAAAAAAAAATTTGATACAAGAAAAGAACAACAAAGAAAAAAAAACAAAACAAAACAAAAACAAAACAAAACAAAGAAACTTTCTACCACCACCCATTGCACGAAATCAAGGGAGTTTTTTGTTCCCTTTCTTTTTGTCATCTCGCTTATATCTTAGTTTTATAAACATTGAAGATGATGTTTAATTTTTAAGTTGGGGGTGGGGTACATTGCATGTTCTTAACTTTTTTATTAGGGTTGTAAAAATGAGCCTTACAATTTTTTTTTTTTTTTTTGCTCTATGATCTTTGCAAGTTTGGAACCCTTGAGCACTTGAGCTCAGGTTATGTGAATTTTATGATCTTGGTTAAATATATCTTGATAGGCTCTTATACATTTATGTGGCATAGTTTTTGATTCTCTAAAGAAACACAATATCATGATTTTGGCATTTTCCCTCATGAATGACTCATTTTTTGCTTTTAATGTATGATTCATTCCTAAGCATGTTCATTCATTCAAGAATAATATTTACTTTGTTTTTCATGATCATTTCTTTTTCTCACTCTTTTGATTCTTATCAATGAACTTTGATGACACATTCTCTCAAGTAATGATACAAATCAAATTTTAGGCTTTTTAAAATCTTTTCTAACAAAATTTTGAAACTCATTTTTCAAAAGAAACTTTCTTTTCCTTTTAACTTCATAAAAAAAATCGAATACTTAGTCTTTATATTTATTTAGAATCTCAAGGTTCTTAGAAACATCATACCCACCTAATTTTCTTTGTCATCCCGATTGGACAAATTTTGGTCTAAGATAAACTATCTTGTTATAGAGATAAGTCTAGACAAAGAGAATGAAAAAAGAGCCTAGTGTTTTATATATATATATAAAAAAAAATTGCTAGCACAAAAAAAAAAAAAAAATAAATAAATAAATAAATAAAGAAAGGAGCAAGCTTGCTTATTTATCTTAATCTTCACTAATGTATGTGTGTACATGGATAGAGGTGAAAAGAGCTACCTCCATCATGTTAGTTAGAGCACGCGAGAAAAGAGCGCTAGGTTCTCTGTGGTGTGAGTGTGAAAGCTATCCATCTAGGTAAAAGAAATTTCAATTACATTTTTTGTGTGTGAGTTAAAAAAGGCACCCTTGTCCTAGAATTGTCTCTCTTTTTTGCAAGATAGGTATACTTTAGACGATAACCGAGCCAGTGAAGGGCGAAGAGGAATTGAGAGTTGGATATAGCCTTTCTACTAGTTTTAGCCTTTAAATAAACTAAAACTGAGTAGTCTCTCCTTTTATGGCTTTACAAGAAAAAGACGTTTTCTTTTCAAAAATAGGTTTCAAATCTTTGTTAGAAAAATTTTAAAAGTTTAATTGCCCATTTGTATCATTCGCTTGCTTGATTGTTGAAAAGAGAGATATGAATCAATTTTTTGTGTAAATAACATGAACATATTAACATTTTTTAATGACTTCTCTGAATGAATGCACAATTAATATTCATGTTTTTTATTGACCGTATGCATATTTCTAGTTTAGACTTGCTCGGGACGACCAAGAGTTAAGTTGGGGGTGTTTTGGTAGGTCTTTAAAAGACATATAGTTTCTATGTTAATTCCCTAAAATCATGCTAATTATTTGTTTTTAATGCTCATTTTGTAGGTAAAACGGTCCCAAAGGCGATTAGGATTCATTTCGAGAAACTGGGCCAAAAAGGATAAAAAATGACCAAGAAAGTCAACAAAGTTGAAGAGAATCAGATAAATTACTAAAATGCCATCAAGATTCAGCATCACGACCCTAGAAGAAGCATCATGCAACGTTTGAAGACATAAAGCTTACTTTTGCTACAAAACAGGGCAGTGTTGCAACACTCCGGATTTTGACGCGACTCTCTGCGCGCGTGCGCCTCACGCAACGCAGCATCAAGGCCAACGTCACGTCTCAAGCGCAACACTTCTTGGACTTTTTTCGATTTAGCGTTACAACGCAAGCCTCAGTGTTGCAACTCTACCCTGCAAGTATAAATAATTTTTCTTTCATTTTTGAAGAAAGGGGAAACACGATTTCGATGGAGGCTGGAATTTCTGTCAATATCAATTAGTCTCTATGGTAATTTTGTTTCCTACTTAGGTTAGATTTTGATTTCTTTTTGGATTATAATCAACAATTTGTAATTCTTCATGAATTTGTCTATGGATTTGTGAAGTAATCAATCTTGTTTCTATTTCAAGAGTTCTTGCAATTCTTGTGAGTTTTCTACTTGTCTTTATCATTTGTAATCTGATTTGAGCATTCTTAAAACTGTTTTTAATTCTTGAGGCATGTTGAATGATCTATATCTTGAATATGTTTAGCTTAGATGCTTGGTTTTGTCACACTCATGATTGAATGGGTTGCTTTTAAGTGTTCGATAGGATGTCTAGCCAAGATCTACAAGAGGCAATAGTAATTGTGTGTTTAATGGCTATCCGAGGATGCAGTAATTACTAGATTTGAAGAAAATTCGGTTAGTTGAATAAGTTATCTTGACAATTAATCGACACAATTGAATCCTAGAACTTAATGCACGTGTTTTCTCTTCTACATAGCCGCTATCAAACCCAATATAGGTAGAAGCATGTAGATTGATTAGGGTTAGGGCTATCTAACTTTAATTAATGATTAGGACACTCTCTTGACTAGTTTAATGCTAGTTGTCCGCCTTTGTAGAGACTAGTTTAATCTAATTAAGTAGGTAGTTGCGAGCTTAATCCGATTGTGAATTAAATTTGTAGAATTCAATGATAGGAATCGCATTGAACGTCTAATTTGGATTAGAAGCAAAATTGTTCTAGATTTGTTTACAATTATCCTTTGTCTTTTGGTTTTTACTTTGTTTCTTGTTTTAATAAAAAACCCCCGTTTTATAGCTTTCATTGTTAAGCTTGGTTAAGGAAAATATTAAATAACCTTTACATGTGGATTAACTTCTTACTTCCATTTTAACTATGAGTTAGTTTAGGTTGTTTTTCGAGCTTTACAAATATTGTTTGTTTCGAGTTAAGTAGAACTAACTACACCTACTTAGCTCTGATTAATAACCAATAGTTTCTTTTCTCTCAGTAATAAATCACATTTATATTAAATTAATAATACGAATCTAATTCACATAATTAATATTTGAATCATATTCAAATATTTATTCCTCTCATAATATTATAATGTATCAAATACATTATAATAATTATATCATATATAATTAATTTAACTTAATTATGTCATATATGATTAATTCCCTCAATTAATTTGAACAATTCAAATTAATCCAAAAACTGATTCTTAGTAAATCCCGTTGAGCTATCGAGGGGACCTTATGGACCTGTAGCTTGAAGCTCCAATGGTACGTGAATAATTAATTAAACTCTTTAATGTAATCATTCACCATTCGTTAACTATTGGGCACTCCACTAAAGACCAATAGCTATACTCTTCGCACTACAGATATATTTGTGTGTTCATTAGATATAACCAATCAACAATACGACGACCCTTCACAAATTGCTCGAAAGTACTACTAGGCCAAAATTACTATTTTGCCCCTACAGTTACATTTAACTCCTTAAGTACTACTGATCCCTTTGATAAACAATAAACCATAGTCCAACTATGATCAAACCCCTCTCGGGCCAAGAAAGGGTGTGATGCCACATTGTTCAAGCCCAAGGATGACCTTAAGAGAGCAATTTATCTACTTGCCCCGACATTGGGGAAGAAGTGAATTTTATCTTGTGTAGCTGTGTTCCTGATGCTTGATTTTATGAAGTGGAAATGTGCATGATATGCGTTGATGAAATTGCATTGAGCACTCAAGTTTCCTCAGCGGAATCCAAGTGTAAACTCCACTAAGTTTTCTGGTAAGTCCAGGGTCGAACTCAGGGACTTGTGAAAACAGATTGCGTTGGTAATTTTTATGAAAACTTTGCGGTAACCGGTAACTCAATGAATTGTTGGTTTGTTATTGATTGTGTTAATGAAAATTAAACAAATGCAGCGGATTTGAGAAAAGTCAGTTGTGTGATAGATGCACTGAGTATGCGGATGAACGAGTTGAGAAGGTTTTCAGTTAGCGTTACTTGGGAATGCATCAGACTAGGACGCATGTGTTGAATGCAAAAGTGTCCATAGAACTTATTCCTAAGTCTCTACTCTTTTCCTATGCGATGATGTAAAATGCAAAAAGGCAAGGTGACCGCATACAATCATATCCTATCTCTAGGATGCATGCAATGCGTTAATAACAAATAGTGCTTATTCCTAAGCTCCTATCTCTTGATTATGCATTCTAATCTGACTCTCCCGAGCCTAGATTCTAACCTGACCTTCCCAAGCCTAGATCCTATCCTTAGACTACCCTCCTGAGTATCTCTAATGGACAAATGAAGCATATATAATACAAGATAATCGTATAGAATGAAGATTCCTTAGTGGTGCTAGCTAAATGCCTCTCAACCCATTCAACTGATTTAGCTACTCATGTGTAAATAACAGAGAGTGAACAGATATAGAGAAGTAGATTCCATTTCGATAAATGAGTTGAGTACAAAATAACAATGGAAGATAAAGGTATAGAGAGCCTGGTAGCAATTCCTTGTTGACCGAGGCTTTTACACTGTAAATCTCTATTCGGTTCAAAAGATAATCCTGCTTCCGCAGGAGTCAGCCCTCTCTCTGTCCTTGAAGCTTCCGACGCTCTCTCAAGCTTACCGGAACGATCTGTCGACACAACCTTCTTCTCCCTCGTCCACCTTAAAGGAAAATAAAGAACAAGGCTAAACTATGAATAGACTTGTGAACTGGTGGAACAATAGCTGAACCCTTTTTCTGAAGAATGCCTTTGGTATTTATAGAATATCTAGAGTGAACGGCGGCTTTTCTCTCATGATTGCATAGATGGGACAGCTTTAATTCCCTAATTGATGCGCCAAATATTTGTCACTGAAAAGCTGAATGTACTTGTTATCGTTAGCGGCTGTCAACTTAATTCGGATTCGACTGCCATCAGCTTTCTATCCCATCGCGATTAATTAGCCTTTCACACAGATGTGCCCACTATGTTGCTCCGACCAAGTTGCGGTAATCCTTCTCGAGCAAATGTTTATGACACGATCACTGCAGAGTCTTGCGGTGATGCTGTGCTCAACCACTGATCTCCTATGATCACAATTTCCGCCTTGCGTCATTGCATATTCTGCATAAAAATACAAAAATCAACTGTTCCTAGACGATGAACGCATGCGACCGCAATATTATGAAATTGATGCTTAATGGACGGAATTTAACATGTTCTATCAATGCAACCTAACATTGTTTAAGAACTTAGCACTATGATAACGTACATTTCTGCCCGTTATCACACCCCCAAATTTAAATAATGATTGTCCTCAAGCATAAGCTAAAGATTTCCTTTAGCAAGTCGACCGCAATATTCTTTTACTAGATTTCTCAAGGATACTTCATTCAACTCCTATATACCAAAGTTTTCTTAAGTCTTGTTCAAGTCCCCTCTTAAAATATTTCTAAGACCTAGGGATCGCAAGCTTAACTCTCAAAAGGACTTTACTAAATTTCGGAACATTGCATGATTTATTTCAAAGAGAAAAATTTTCCACCGGGGGTGTCAAATGATTTTATCCTTGCATATTTCATGACATTATTATTTTTTTCTGACCTTGGCTGATCCAAGTGCCTTTCCTTCGTTTTGGCTTGCCCCCACGTGTGTCATGCGGACATCCAACTACAAGCAATGCGCTCTTTCTCAGACTAAACTCATACCTACTTGGCAGTGGAGTTGTGGTCATTTATTTATGCGTTGATCCTGGTGACTTACTTTCGTTTTTGCTTACCCCCACGTGTGTCATGCAGACATCCAACTACGGGTAAGTGCCTTTCACAACTTAACTTTTATGAACATGGGTTTCCCATTGTGGGACAGTGGAGTTGTTATTCTCAAATTTTTTTTCTCTCCCTCTCTTTTTTTTTTTTTTTTTTTTAATTTCAAGGTCAAAAATAAATACCTCACCTCCAAATTTAAAATGTGGCAATGTCCTCATTGCCAAAAGATTAAAATAAGTCATGCGATGTTCTGAGAATGCTTCGTAAAGAGAATTTGAAAGAAAGCTAGCGAACCTCTAACTTCTAGAAATATTTCATGAGGTGACTATCTTAAAGTTAAGTTGACTCTAGTATATACGAAAGAAATAGAAGTATGTTTTTCATCATTGAAATCATAATTGACAAAGAGACAACATGCGGTAACCTACTAAAGTTATCCACGTCAAATGATTGTGGTAATCAAAGAGGATATGGTGATAAAAATTTTAAAACTAACATGCGATGTGATAGTGCAAGATTTGAAATAAAGATAAGGAAGAATACATCCCTAAATTTGCGCTGTCGCCCGCATTGTGTATTGACGCCTCCATCTTTGCGATGATCTATCTTCTTTAGATTGCGGTGATGGAGTGAGATAATTTGCTGCTTCATGTAACATCTCCACAATCATGTGCCTTAATCGTTGTAAACAAATAGTGAGAGGGTCAAATGATTTTAAACAAAACAACATGTTTTTTTAAAAGTAATAATAAGTAAAATACAGATAGATAAATGATGATTAAAGTGTCGAAGGAATGAGAGTTCAAGAACCAAACAAAGGGTATTCCAGGTTTTTCAGCTTCACAGAGGTCTTTTCTTGCCAGAAATCACCTCCGCAATATTCCTTAACTCGCTGTCCATTAACCTTAAATGTACGACTTCCATCTTCAGTGATCAGCTCCACCGCACCATGTTGGAATATTTCTTTAATGATGAAGGGTCCGGACCAACGTGATTTTAATTTTCCCGGGAAGAGTCGTAGACGTGAGTTGAAGAGTATTGCCCGACTTGGATGTTCTTACCGCATATGTGTTTGTCGTGCCAGCACTTGGTGCGCTTCTTATAAATCTTTGCATTCTCATATTGCGTTAATCTTCCATTCTTCTAGCTCGACCAGTTGCATTTTTTGCGCTTCTCCTACTTTCTTCAAATCAAAATTCAGCTTCTTTACCGCCCACAGTGCCTTATATTCCAGCTCCAAAGGCAAATGACACATCTTACCAAATACCAACGCATATGGGGACATACCTATAAGTGTTTTAAATGAAGTCCGGTATGCCCACAACGCATCATCAAGCTTTGTTGCCCAATCTGTTCGTGAAGCCCTTACTACCTTCTCAAGTATCAGCTTAATTTCTCGATTGGACACCTCGACCTGACCATTCGTCTGCGGGTGGTATGCGGTGGCCACTTTGTGGAGAATATTGTATTTGCGCAGCAGCTCCTTGATATTATGGTTGACAAAGTGGGACCCTTCATCACTTATGATGGCACGGAGAGTGCCAAAACGAGTGAAAATATGTTTCTTCAGGAATTGGGAGACGACCGCCGCATCGCTTGCAGTGCATGCTATTGCCTCTACCCACTTAGATACATAATCGACGGCTAATAAAATATAATGTTTACCATTCGAGGGAGGGAATGGACCCATGAAATCAATCCCCCATACGTTGAACAATTCAAGCTCCAAGATGATGTTCATTGGCATTGCATGTTTCCATGAAATGTTACCTGTGCGTTGGCACTGATCACATTTCATTACGTAGTCAGCTGCATCCTTAAATAATGTAGGCCAAAAGAACCCACTATGTAAAACTTTAGCTGCGGTGCGTTGCCCTCCAAAGTGCCCACCATATGGTGAGTCGTGACATTGCGATAATATACGTTGTTGAGCAGCATTTGGTATGCATAATCGCCAAATCTGGTCTGCCCCTATTTTATATAGATTCGGCTCATCCCAATAATAATGTTTGCATTCATGTTTGAGCTTCCTCTGTTGGTGGTAGGTATAATCTTTAGGAAATTGCTCGCAAACCAAATAGTTGACTATATCAGCATACCAAGAAAATTCTTCAATATGGAATAGTTATTCATCCGGGAATACCGCACTCACCTCAGACTCATTGCAGTCAACCTTAGGATTTTCTAGTCTAGACAAGTGATCCGCAACTTGGTTCTCTGTCCTCTTCCGGTCAATTATTTCTATGTCAAATTCTTGAAGGAGGAGAACCCACCTGATCAACCTCGGCTTTGCGTCCTTCTTTGTCATTAAGTATTTTATTGCCGAGTGATCAGTATGGATGAGTACCTTTATTCCCAACAGATATGCCCGAAATTTTCCAACAAAAATTACCGCCAGAAGCTCTTTCTCTGTGGTGGTATAATTTGTCTGAACAGGGTTTAATGTTTTACTCGCATATGCGATGGGATGCAAGTTTGTTTTTCTCTTTTGTGCCAAAGCTGCTCCCACCGCATACACGTTTGCATCATACATAATTTCAAAAGGAAGTGTCCAGTCAGGTGCAATTAGTACGGGTGCAGTAATCAGCGCATTCTTCAAAACTCGAAATGCGTTGAGGAAGTTGTTATCAAAATCAAATTTTCTGTTAGCCTCTAACAATGCACTCAATGATCGTGCTATTTTTGAAAAATCTTTGACAAAGCGTCTGTAGAATCCAGCGTGCCCCAAGAAGCTTCGTACAGCCTTCACACTTGTTGGCGGTGGAAGTTTTTCAATTGCATTGATTTTTGCTTTGTCCACCTCCAACCCATCCCGGGAAACCTTATGCCCCAATACTATGGCCTTCTTCACCATGAAATGGCATTTTTCCCAATTAAGCACCAGTTTGTCTCTTCATATCTCTTCAGTATCTTCTCCAAGTTGGCTAGACAGACTTCATAGGTGTTCCCATAAACAGAGAAGTCGTTCATAAAGATTTCAACAAAGTTCTCGAGATAGTCTGAAAAGATAGCCATTGGAACGTGCTTGGCACATTGTAGAGGTCAAACGGCTTGCGGCGAAAAGAAAAGGTCCCATATGGGCAGGTGAATGTGGTTTTATCTTGGTCTTCTGGAGCAATCATAATTTGATTGTACCCGACATAACCATTTAGAAAGCAGTATAAGTCATTTCCTGCTAATCGGTCTAGCATTTGATTAATGAATGGCAAAGGAAAATGATCTTTCTTTGTGGCCACATTCAGCTTGCGGTAGTCCTTGCATATGCGCCACCTAGTGACGGTCTTTTGAAGTATTAATTCATTGTTTTCATTCGAGACTACCGTCATGTCGCCCTTTTTCGGCACACACTGCACGAGGCTGACCCACGTGCTATCGACTATAGGATAGATAATGCCCGCATCTAACCATTTAATGATCTCCTTTTTAACGACCTCTTTCATCGCAGGGTTGATTCTGCATTTATGTTCGATCGTTGCTTTATGGTTCTTTTCAAGACAAATGCGGTTCATACGGTACGCTAGGCTGATTCCTCTAATGTCGGCGAGCGTCTAGCCAATTGCTCACACATGTTTCCTTAGAATGCTCATCAACACATTTTCCTGGTCTTCGTTCAGCTCAGAGGAAATAATAACAGGCAGCTTCTCATTCTGCCCCAAAACTGCGTACTTTAAATGAGTTGGTCGGGTCTTTAATTCCAGTGTTGGTAGTTCTACTAGGGATGGTTGTGTTGTTTTTCTTTCTTCTTTTTCTGTTGGCTCTTCTTCTTGGTTTGCGATCATTTCTTCTTCCTTCCTTATTTTTGTTATGATCACATTACAGGCAGCAACGGATGCGCTGGCATCTCTTCTTCATTTTCTTCATCAAACTTTTCTTCCTCAATCAAATTCTGGTCGTCATCTAAGTCATGCAGGTCTTCTTCATCCGGAAACTTCATGGCACGAATTATGTTAAACTTGAGCTTCTGTCCGTTGATGCTCAAAGTGATCTCCTCTTTTTATACATCAATCTGGGCACGACCTGTTGATAAGAATGGTCGCCCCAGAATGATGGGCACATCTTTGTCGGCCTCGTAGTCCAAACTGATGAAGTCGGCTGGTAGGATAAATTTGTCAATGGTTATCAGCACGTCCTTCACCTTTCCCTCTGGGTGCACTAGAGATCTATCGGCCAGTTGGAGAGTCACGATTGTGGGCACAAGTTGGGGTGGTTTCTGTGCAACAGATTGGAAATTCTGTTCCTGATTCTTCCAAGCAAAATTGGGGTGGTTTCTCCACCCGGGGTTGTAGGTATTCGAAAAGGGATTATTTTTCACGAAGTAAACAGACTGTGGATTTTGCAGTCAATCTTCCATCGCATGCCCATTACCGCAAGTCGCACACCTTGTGGTGTTTTGACTGATTGCGTTGATTTGCCATTTTGTGGTGTTAGGCTGCTGATCGCAATTCTCTGAATTAAATTCATCATTGCGGTCATCTGACTTTGTAGTGAAGCAATAGCACCATTACTTGCGTCATTGTCTTTGATCCTCAATCTCTGGTCAATCTCTCTTCAATCTTCGTGGTTCTTAGAGATTCGATCCAAGATATTCTTCGCCTCGTCATACGTCTTATCAAGCAGACCACCAGCGGCTGTCGCATTGACAGTGCTATGAAGCGGGATTCAAACCATGATAAAAGATTTCCATTTGAAGGCAGTATAGAAAACCATTGTGTGGACAGTCTCGAACCAACCTCTTAAACCTCGACTAGGCATCACTGAGTAACTCGCCCATGTCTTGTTTAAAATTTGTAATTAGTTTCCTTCGTCTGAAATTCTGAGTAGATGGAAAATATTTCTTCATAAACTTCTCCACGACCTGTTCCCATGAAGTGATCTCTCCCGGTTCGAGAGAATATGCCCATTTCCTAGCCTGATCACAAAGAGAAAATGGAAACAATGTTAGTCGAACTTCTTCGGTAGAGATGTTTGGGAACACAAAAGTATTCCAGATTTCAATAAAGCTTCGGAGGTGGGTGTACGGGTCCTCGCCACGCCTTCCTCCGAATTGTCCTGCAATCTGGATCATCTGCAGTATCACCGACTTCATTTCGAATCGGCTTCTGTCGAGGGCATGCCTCATGATTCTTGGAGAGAAATCATAGAGGTTTGACAATGCATAGTTTCTAATAGGTCTATTGCGATCGTTTTCCAGCAAGATTGGATTCGCCATGACATTGTTAATATTTGGTGCTCCGTTTTCAGGCTGCTCCACCATCTCTTCTTTATCTGACTGTGGTTGTTGTTGGCGGTCTCTTAGTCTCTGTCTAAACGCCCTCTCAATCTCTGGGTTGTAATTCGCCAGAGATTGAGAGTCTACAAAGAAATAAAAAAATTACTGTTAGCACACTATTTTGCCGAAGTCCCCAACAACGACGCCAAAAACTTGATGCTTGATTTTATGAAGTGGAAACGTGGATGATATGCATTGATGAAATTGCGTTGAGCACTCAAGTTTCCTCAGCGGAATCCAAGTGTAAACTCCACTGAGTTTCCTGGTAAGTCCAGGGTCGAACTCAGGGGCTTGTGAAAATAGATTGCATTGGTAATTTTTATGAAAACTTTGTGATAACCGGTAATTCAATGAATTGTTGGTTTGTTGTTGATTGCGTTAATGAAAAATAAATAAATACGGTGGATTTGAGAAAAGTCAATTATATGATAGATGCACTGAGTATGCGGATGAATGGGTTGAGAAGGTCTTTAGCTAGCGTTACTTAAGAATGCATTAGACTATGCGATCATGCTACAACCATGCACAGCAAGTCATTTTCCAATGCAAATGCGATGCTCCTAAGTCTAGGACACATGTGTTGAATGCAAAAGTGTTCATAGAGCTTATTCCTAAGTTTCTACTCTTTTCCTATGCGATGATGCAAAATGCAAAAGGCAAGGTGACCGCATACAATCATATCCTATCTCTAGGATGCATTCGATGCGTTAATAACAAATAGTGCTTATTCCTAAGCTCCCATCTCTTGATTATGCATTTTAATCTTACTCTTCCGAGCCTAAATTCTGACCTGACCTTCCCAAGCCTAGATCCTGTCCTTAGACTACCCTCTCGAGTATCTCTAATGGACGAATGAAGCATACATAATACAAGATAATCGTATAGAATAAAGATTCCAGGTGCTAGCTAAATGCCTCTCAACCCATTCAACTGATTTAGCTACTCATGTGTAAATAACAAAGAGTGAACAGATATAGAGAAGTAGATTCCATTTTGATAAATGAGTTGAGTACAAAATAACAATGGAAGATAAAGGTATAGAGAGCCTGGTAGCAATTCCTTGCTGACCGAGGCTTTTACACTGTAAATCTCTATTCGGTTCAAAAGATAATCCTGCTTCCGCAAGAGTCGGCCCTCTCTCTGTCCTTGAAGCTTCCGGTGCTCTCTCAAGCTTACCAGAATGATCTGTCGACACAACCTTCTTCTCCCTCATCCGCCTTAAAGGAAAAGAAAGAACAAGGCTAAACTATGAACAGACTTGTGAACTGGTGGAACAGCAACTGAACCCTTTTTCTGAAGGATGCCTTTGGTATTTATAGAACATCCAGCGTGAACGGTGACTTCTCTTTCATGATTGCATAGATGGGACGACTTTAATTCCCTGATTGATGGTCGAATATTTGTCACCGAAAAGCTGAATGTACTTGTTATCGTTAGCGGCTGTCAACTTAATTCGGATTCAACTACCATCAGCTTTCTGTCCCATCGTGATTAATTAGCCTTTCACCCAGATGCTCCCACCATGTTGCGCCGACCAAATTGCGGCAATCCTTCTCGAGAAAATGTTTATGACACGATCACCGCAAAGCCTTGTGGTGATGCTGCAATTCAACCACTGATCTTCTATGGTCGCAATTTCTGCCTTGCGTCATCACATATTCTGCATAAAAATACAAAAATCAACTGTTCCTATGCGATGAATACACGCGACTGGAATATTATGAAATTGATGCTTAATAGATGCAATTTAATATGTTTTATCAACACAAGCCAACATTGTTTAAGAACTTAGCACTATGATAACGTGCATTTCTGCCCGTTATTAGTTCCCAACTCCCCAATCAGACAAACTCTCAATATGGTAGGCTTGTTGAGTCGACAATCTGGTCATTCTCACCCATACAAATAAAAGGACTGCCCTTATAGGCAAGAGTTCACAACTCACTCAGGATTGAAGTCATGTTACCCATGGCCATCTTGGTGAAATGTAAGTTTCTATTATGAATGATGTCATATAATGAGACTAAACATTTCGTGGTCCGGTCTTATACAAACTCTTTTGTATAGAATATCCCCGCTCACATGTCTCCACATGACTGATCAGGATCAGATCATTTGTAGCACTTTACAATAATTGTAACACCTACAAAGCAGGTCATACTCATAGTGTCACCAGGATAAGGTATCCAGTCTAATCCATCTACTATAGACCATTTAGGTTACTACTTAAACATGATCCACTTTTGTGTCTCTACATACATGTTTAAGTTACAAGATAATTCTGGATGTTAGTTTATTGGTTTGTGGTTAATGCAAATAATTTTGAAATAAAACATCAAATATTTTATTACATAAATAAAAAGTTTGTACATTATAATTACAAATTATAGGACCCTACGAAATTTAGGTCATCAAACCTAACAATAAAATATGTGATATTTTATTTCAAAATTAGTTTCATTAACCACAAACTAATAAACTAACATCCAATGTTATATTATAGCTTAAACATGTATGTAGAGACATAAAAGTGGATCATGTTTAAGTGATAACCTAAATGGTTTGTAGTAGATGGATAAGGCTGAATACTTTATCTTAGTGACACTACGAGTATGGCCCACTTTGTAGATGTTACAATTGTTGTAAAGTGTTACAAATGATATGATCCTAATCATTCATGTAGAGACATGTGAGCGGGGATATTCTGTACAAAGGAGTTTGTATAAGACCAGACCACGAAATGTTTAGTCTCATTATATAATGCCATTCATAATAGAGACTTTCATTTTACCAAGATGATCATAGGTAACATGACTTGAACATTGAGTGAGTTGTGAACTCCTGCGTATGAAGGCGGTCATTTGATTTGTATGGGTGAGAGTGGCCAGATCTCGAACTCAACAAGCCTATCATTTTGGGGATTCGTCTGATTTGGGAGTTGGGAACACAGCTACACAAGAAGGAATTCACCTATTCCCCAATGTCGAGGTAAGAAGATAAATTGCTCCCTTAAGGGTTAATTCTGGGGCTTGAACAATGTGGCACCACATCCTCTCGTGGCCCGAGAGGGGTGCAGTCATAGTTGGACTATGATTTATTGTTCATTAGAGGGATCAATGATACTTAAGGAGTTACATATAACTATAGGGGCAAAACGGTAATTTTGGTCAAACTATACTTATAAGCAATTTGTGAAGAGTCATCGTACTATTGACTGGTTGTATTCAATGGACACAGAAGTATATCTGTAGAACGAATAGTGCAACTGCCAGTCTTTAGTGGAGTGCCCGACAATTAACGGATGATAAATAATTTAATTGAAGGAGCTTAATTATTTATTTATTCACGTATCGTTGGAGCTTCAAGCTACAAGTCCATGAGACTCTTTGTGGCTTAATGAGAATTAATGAGATTCAATTTTTTGATTAATTTGAATTGTTCAAATTAATTGAGGAAATTAATTAATTATATGTGATATAATTAATTTAATCTAATTATATATGATATAATGACTATAATGTATTTTGATACATTATAATATAAATTTTATTTGAAAGGAAATAAATGTTTGAATATGATTCAAATATTAATTATATGAATTTGTTTCACATAATTAAATTTAATATAAATGAGATTTATATTAAATGCCACTATTAAGAGAATAGAAACTATATGTTATATTGTATTTGATACACTATAGAAACTATAGGTTATTTGTTATATTTGATATAACATATAGTTTAATATATATTATATGATAAGGTAGTTATCATATAAATATATATATTAAATTGATTTATAAAAATAAATAAATATATTTTATTTTATTTTAAAAATCATTTTGGGAAGGAGTTGTAACACCCTCCCCTCTTTTCTCTCTAAAACATGGTAGTGGGAAAGTGAAAAGAGGTTGTTTTTCTTCTTCCTAGTGTGGTTTTTCATAAGGTGTGATACACAAAAATGTTCCGGAGATAATCTGTATCTCATCTCTTCTTTTGATCTCTCTCAAAATCCCTCGCTTCCAAAATAGCCAGAGCCCACAAAACTCCTAGATTCTCACCCAGAGAATACATAGGTAACATTCACAGTGGTGTCCTCATTGACGGTTAGAGGGTTCGAGATTGTTCATGACAAGATTCAGAGAAGGAAACTCGTGCAGAAGAGTTCTTCAAGGGTAAGGTTTCTTAAACTTTTTTTTTTCCTTTTCTGTAATCTCTGTTTTTTTAAGCATGCTGCAATTATCTTTTAAATGCATAATCTGTATGTTTTTTTATGTAAAATTTATGTTTTGTAAATTTTAGGTATTTGGTCTGATCCTATGCTTCTGCTCAAGGACCTTCAATGGTTCCTTCAAAGCGAACCGTATCCATAATGTCACCAGAATAAAGTACTCAACCTTATCCTTATACTTATAGAGTTTTTTGACTATATACTCAAACTTGATCCTCTTTTATGTCTCTACATAAATTTTAAGTATTCATGCTATAGCCAATGGTTTGTTAGCTTATTGGATCTAGGCTTTACAAGTGCAATTTACATGTTCAATGAAAACTTTATTGAATAAACCTTAATAACAACTTTATTGCAAATAGTATATGTTTAAAGATTACAAACGGAAAGTTTTAGGACATACAACTTAATAAACTCCCACTTGGACTAAAACTCCAATGTTTAACAAACTTCTTTACAGCAATATTTAAGGGTTTCGACGTTTCCTTCGATAGGGTTTGAGTTGTTCTTGATTGGATTTTTGTTGCCTGTAAATTTTTTTGCCTAATTATTGTTTCGCCCATGATTTTAGAGGTTGGATATGAAACTTTGAAGGGTTAGTGTCATTGTCTAGCAAGGTCATGGGCATTTAACTCAGTTTTGTAAGTGTTCAAGGCTTTGAAACTCTTTTAATTTAATATCAATTAATGGAATTTAAGCTTGGAACAATTGACTTTGATTTATGCATAAGATTGAATTATGTTGAGAATTCTTTTAAGGAAATTTTGGATAGAAGAACAATTTGGATAAAGTGTTATAGAATCTTAAAGTTGAATTTAAAGTTTGGGGTTTAGCCAGAAAAGTCAAAATTAATTATAATTGTTTTAGGATTTAGGTCAAGAAGTTTCATAAGCAAAAGCTGTTGGAATTGCTTGGAGTGTATTGAGGTAAATAATCTTACTACTAGAACTGTCTGACATAGATAATAAGACAATATTTGATTTGATTGGATATTATTGAGATTCATGATATGATATAGCAAAAAAGAAATTTTAAGAGCATGATGTTATTTATATGTGATTGATATGAACATGTGTGGGACTCTAAGATGTGTTTCATAATTTATAGTGTGGATGTTATTGATGCTATGATAAATGTCATGATAGTAAAGTGTCGGTCTCCTCCTAATGCCATGATATTACAGCTCTGTGAGCCATTGGTTCACAACTATATTACGGCTCCATGTATTGATGGGTTCACAATTATATTATAGTTTCGTGGACCGATGGGTTCACCATTATATTACAACTCCATGAGCCATTGGTTCACAACTATATTACAGCTCTGTGGACTGATGGGTTCACATTTATATTACAGTTCAGTGGACCAATGGGTTCACCTTTATATTATAGCTCCGTGGACCAACGGGTTCACAACCATATTACAACTCCATGTTACGACGAGTTAAATCATTCACTAGATCACCATCTAAGACCATCTAAGACCATCTAAGAGTGGTTAAAAGTATCTGTCCCACCTACATATTTGCATTTATTGAACATAAATGCATAGCCTGATCCCAGTACTAGGGTAACTTGCTGAGTATTTTTATATGCATCATTTATTATAATATGTTTTTCAGGTAAAGATAAGAAATGTACCAGGCATGGCAAGGAGATACGTGTGACATATGGAGAAAAGTGTTAACGCTTCCGCTCATGTCTTTTCCTATGATTTCATGTTTTAAAACTTAGAATATCCTTGAATTTAGAAACCTTTCAGTTTTTGCACTCTTGATTGTTTTAGATAAAATCTTCTAGTTATGTTTTTTTTTAATATTTAATTAAGGTACCATGTTCAACGATTCTCAGTTATTGACTTTTCATTAAAGTTATTTACTTTACAGCATTTATTTAGTTTTTGTCAATTCATGAAAAGCGTCATTGTGAGGTGAATGCATGTACATAGTAACGACCTAGTATAAATCCTAGGAAGTCAGATCATTACAGATAAGAACTTATTTTAAGATTTATTTAGTATAGAAATTAAATCTAGACATTTGAGTATAGGGACTAAAACAAAATAAATCTCAAGTATGGGAAACAAAAACGATCTTTTAATCAAATATATATTGTGACTTAAATTATAAATTTGGTCATGAATTTCATAATGCTTATTTAATCTCTATGTCGAAAAACAACTTTAAGTTTTTTCCTTTTTTTTTTTTTTTTTGTTTTACAACATGTTTATCAAAAATTGGATATTTGGCTTTAAGATTGATAATACGAATACTATGTCAGTTAAACTAAATACATTTTGATTTTTAGATTTTCTATGTTATGATCATTTAGTATAGGAATTTTAAAAAATTCAATAAACTTTGAAACTTTCAATTACATGGCGTATCATTACATGCCTAAATGTATTGAAACTATCTTCTTGCATAATCTTTAAATTTCAACATTCAAATATGCACATAAACTTTGAAATTGCCATAAGAAAAGGCGCTTCCATTAACTGATGGGAAGAAAATTCATGTGAAAAGAAAAAATGGCGGTTGCCAATAAGTAGGCCTAAATGGTGTATTTTGAAAGAACAAGAAACTATTTTTTAAAATGTTAAGTGTGTGCATAAGATATCTTAAACAATGAATCATCCATAACTTATCTCAATGTATTGTTTAAAAGAGCAAAAAGATTCTAACATACTTCAAATAAAACAATCAAATTTAAAAGTCAATTAAAAGAATACGTTACCTATCCAAATTTGATGCCTTATGAATTTAGAAAAAAGTAAAATAGGTGAATACTTCGAGCGGTACAATAATATGAAATATTATATGTATAGAGAGAGATAATGGCATGAAACACTTAATCTTTCTATCATTTAAAGTTAAACTATAATTGAATGGTAAGAAGTTGCAATAATAATACAAGATGTAAATTTTAAAAAGAAAATTAGCATAATAATTACTGGTCATATTAATAAAAATTATCCTGAAATATAATACATTCTCAAAAGTTAAGAAATCTATACTTGTTCATAAGCTAGAAACCAAAATTTATGATTTAGTCCAAAATATATTATTATTGTTTGTGAAAGAACCTAGAGGTCCAGGTCCCAATACAAGATACGATGATCTTATGAACCACAAGATGACCATGAAGATGAGAGACGCTAATAAATAATAATATTATGACAACGTTACAAGATGGCTTTCATGTTAATCAAAAAATGAACCTATATCTTAATTCTTCTTAGTTCTTATGGTACTAAAAAAACAAAATAATAATAATGTAAATAAAAAGAAGGAAAAAAGAAAAAGATGAAACTATATATTATAACAAGGTTATGATTATTCCTTTTCTCGCATCAGTTTGATGGTGAACATACTGGCAATTGGTAACTGTCACTACTTGAGAGTCTGAGACTGACTTCATATTCCTGCCCATCTTTATCAATAATGTGCTTCAAGTCATCAACAGTGGGCATTTTGGCAAAAGCCAGTCCGAGTTTCAAATACCCGATGCTAAATTGCAACTGGGCTTTAGAGAACCTTCACACTGAGACAACTCCAGCCCTGTGCTTACAGTCGCAAGTTTTTCAAGCATCAAGCCTCTGAAGTTTTGGGCATCAGCAATTCAACAGCCAGGATTTTACCGCAACATAAAGATTACGACAAACTCACTTTTTTTTTCCTACAAGGACCAAATCCAGCTTTGAATTGCTCTGTTTCGATCGCTATCAAATTGGTGCAATGGGCGAGCATTACGCTGCAAGATAAAAAAACTATTTAACCCAATTCTTTGTAATTTATGAATCCCAAATCTGAAGAGAATATAATAATAAAAACAGAAGCATAGAGCATGCAATTATGGTGATACATTATCTTGAACAGCGAATCCAATTATTATGATCTTATAGAACATACTAATGAAAGAATAGAATTTGAACACAATCATCTGGACATCAAACCAGAAGACAACTAATCTCTCTTTCTCAGACCAGCCTTTAATTGAAAAATGGACAAATAAACTATGACAAATAAACCTTTGAGTCAAGGTTAATTTTAAAAAATGCTGTAACTGTGGATAAAAGAAATCCTTGTGTAAGATACTCCAACAAGATTTCGTGAAGTATGTACGGTATCATAGTCGCAAAAACTATCAAACGGATCCTTTTTTCCACAAAAAGATAACTTTTTCCGAGCCAAATACGCCACCAAAGAAGTCATGCATATCAATAAAATACTAGCTTTATATTTCAACCACCAAGCTGAAAGAGCTTCGAGCAGCCACTCTTCAATAAACTTACTTCCAATAATTTTTTTTTAATTATAAAACCAGCAATGATTAAAGGGATTTTCTCTTATATTTACATCTACATCGGCTCTATGCCAAAGGCATCTTAATAATGCTGGGGGCTAATTTCCGCTAATTATTATGATACGAATCAGTACTGCATAATTCAAATCCCGGTAGATAGAAGTCAACAGCACACAGGAGAAAGATGCTTACTTTAACGTCACGTGCTGGTCCCAAGAAACTGCTCGTACAAGAAATGGTATTTTGCAGGGATATAATCCTTGAAGCTGTTGATATTTACAAATTGCAACAAATGAAAAAAAAAATGATGAATAAATGAGATGTCAGACTCTGGAAAATGTGATATCTCAGAATACTAAGAGGACTTGAAGTTGAAGAGCCTAAATGAAGATACTTCTAATCAAATTATAACCAAGTTAGAGAATCGGAGATTTGTTGAAGCACAATAAAATCTAGAATAAAACAAAAATGATTCTTAGAAATTTAAGTGACATGGACATGAAAAAGACAGAACACAGACTTTGACTATGACTACAACGTAGGCTCTGAAGTAGTAGCCTATAAGTATCTCATAAATAAAGTTGGAGTAAGAAAAATATGACAACCAAATAAACCAGCTTTCTAACCAGAAGAGAAACTGCTCATGATGATAGAGGAATATACCCTGTACGAAGACATAGCCTATCAGGTCCTGAAAATATTCTCACGATGGACTGCAAAACTTGGCTTATATTCATTGCTTTGGTCTTAAGTGCTTTCATAAACCCAACAAATTCCTGGTATTCTCTGGCAGTAAGTTTCTCTCTGACCTGCAAGACATCTTGGAATATTGAGGTTATCATATCATAGAAAAGAATACTTTAACAGCACAAGACGTAATTATGGTCGGATAAAAGAATTCGATCACAAATTTCTAAGAAAACCCAAAGGAAAAGGCGTTTGTTCATAGTGCAAGCCTAAATCAGAAATCAGTTTCCCAAGAAGAAATACTGCTCTAGGACGGTAATGTCAATATATCGGAAAAGATTTGCAGAAATGCACAATAAAACTTTTCAAAAAAAAAAATGCACAGGAAAATAAATGAAGGCTCTAACCTAAATATTTAACATATTGAAATGAAAGATAGCATTAAACATTTTAGGTCTTTAAGAAAAGCAGCCTCCAACAATCGATTCAGTTTCCTGAAGGGTTCAAATTCAGGTGCCTAAACGGTTTTTCACAAATCTGAGGATTGATCGTGGGTTCTGGAGTTGATGATGCATGACACTGATAAACAGAAGGCTGAAAAAGAAGAAAAGAGCCCTGATGGGGGTTGGCTCCAAAACTGTAGGTATGAGTTAAACCCAATACGAAAACGACAAGAAGATCAAGAAAAGTTGAAATTAGTTTGGCTCTAGGGGAGGAATTCCAGAACATTCAAGTTACCTGATACCATCCAGGAGGGGGAAAAAAAAAGAGTTCTGTTGTAACAAGTTACCTGACTCAGAAAATCAGATCCTTTAGCTTCCTCGTCCCCAGGATGAACAGGAACACATTTAATAATCTTGTCATTCTGTTTGACAGACTCTGAACCCATCTTCTGCTTTGTGTGACAATTACTGGGCAGCAATGTTGAATAAACAATATCATTTTGCACGACTCTGCTATCAGATGGTGAAGCTTCAGACTTCACTGAACATATTTTGAAGGGAAGGCCATTTGATTCGGACGGTCTAGCACCAGAAGGCCCAAAAGAATTCCTCATAACTTTTGCAGGACCATGCTCAGTACTGAATAACTTGCGCTTCTCTGCAGCACAGCCTACCAACAATCCTTTGTTTGGTTGTTCATCCATTCCAGAAAAGCCAGTTAAATCAATAACTTCACGACTCTGATACTGAGAAGATTTCTTATCCAGCAATACTACTTTTTTTTCTCGATGTGATAGAATATTTGAACTTTTTATTGCGGAAGATAGAGAGTTAAAAGAGGTAACAGATGGACTATTGGCAGGAAGAACATCTTTCCAGTAGTTGGAATGACTAGCATCTTTAATGTTAATCAGCGAAGACACAGGCTTCCCCAAACAATCACGTCCCTCTGGCTTCTGCAGTGAAAATCACAATAAAACAGCCGTTAAATTAGGCTCACCAATTCCAAAAATAGTATTAACACGGGGGAGGGAGGGACTTGCCTTAGAGACAAGTTTTTCCAGATGAACCTCACCAAGAGATTTTGTAGTTCTTTTTTCTCCAGTATCTCCTGTAAACAGAAATTTTTTGTTTGCAGCAAAATAAATATCTCATTATTTATCATTTCTTTTTCTCAAAATAAATATATGGATAAAGATCACTTATGCAAACAACTCAAATGGAAAAATAAAAACCAAAGTCATATGCGTGATGCAGTATGGCAATTCTGAGTTCTACTAAAAATTGGCAACCAAGTCAAAGTCATTTTCAAAGCCTTCGTTCAAAATAAGACTGAAAATGTTGTTTTAGATATTAAACATGGGACCACCAGAAAAATGATCATATGTTTTTTTATCCAATAAGAGAATTTTGAATACCTCTCTAAGTTTGCATGTGAGCATGTGATATAAGTGATTGTTCAGATATAAAAAATTACCAAATACCGAAGTGGAAGATCCTGCACAATGGATATCATCCAACCTGGTAATATCAACTCCTTCGTGTTTGAACTTTGCACTACGATCTGAAATACAATGGAGAAAATGTACGAGGGAGGCATAATATTAAAATTGTGAATTATATATAGGTAAGCCAGCAATGTTTACTTTAACTAAAAGTTTATCGATATTCTAAATTGCATAATCAGCCATTTTGACATTAGCGAACTTGCATAAAATAAAAATTTCTAGCTGATAAAAACATTACAGAAATCATTAAAAATATATATATATATATATATATATATATATTTACCTTACAAGTCAAACAAATCAAATGTAGCGAAAATGAGGTGCTATATTGACGTCAACCATATTTTTATGTAAAAGAAGTTCTAAGGTGATCGATATAGTATTGTTCCAAGAATTGATAAAATCAACCACTTAAGATTTAAGGACTAGGACTGATGTGTTAATACTTTAGTAGACTTGCCTTCAGGTTTTGGACATATCCTATTTACGTCATCTCGAAAGAATCGGGTCAATGTGTAAACAACGTCGCCGAATTTAGAGTAACACTGCATTAGAACAAACGAGTTATGAAGAAAGTTCCGTGAATAAATATATTTCTTAGAAGAAATTCTACCTTGATATGAGGTTGTATCCAAACTGATATTTGAGACTGACGACTTGAATGGGCAAACCTATAAAAGATAAAGTTTAATTGTAAAATCAATAACTCTTTGGAGTATACCAAAGAGTAAAAGGTGAAATGGCATTGTATGATTTGAAGGAAAAGTTGAGAAATAATTAAACGGCAAATAAAAAAGTGATGATAATGTCAAGCATCTAGTTGCTGACCTTTAGTATTCCAAATATAAATTAGACCGTATACTTCTAGAAATATCTAGTAAGAAAATGAAATCTCAAGCTCATAAGTCATAGGTATTGACAATCACGTATGTTTATGATTCCGGATGATAAAGAAACTGCCAACTAGGCATAAAGCACTCATTTATAATAGAAGAAATAGAAGAATTTTTTAAGATAAAGAAATCCTCCTCTATGGATTTTTTTTATGCTATAGTTAATACGTTTGTGACTCGGTATAAATGTTCCCCCCTTTTTCCCATCTAGCTTTACCATGCTCCTTTCCAATTGGAAAAGTCTTTTATAACTTTTTTGGGTCTCCCCCTTCTTTTGTAATTTGATATAATCAATGAACTTGTTTCTTTTACCCAAAAAAAAGTAAATAAATAAGAAATTTAATCAAGCAAATTGCCAACAGTTTGAACCAATAAAAGCAAGCAGAAAAAGAGTACAACATAATTTCCTTTAGACCTTCAACAATCCCACTAATCTCGTCAATTTAGGATAAAAAGTAGAAGAGAAATACCTCTCATCGCAAAAGATTATGGCTCCATAGTCGTGGCGGTGACGTATCACACGTCCAACTGCCTGATTGACAGCTCTCAATGCTTGTTGGGTGTACCAGTCCTCTCCCGTCATAATCTGCCGCATCAATAACCCACAATTACAAGATCACCACCAAAAGAAAGAAGGAAAGAAAATGAAAAAAAAAAAAAGAATAAATAATAAAACAACAACGGTAGTTGTACTAAAATACTTTACTTGACAATTCCCCCTTTGTGATAGTGACTGATGATCTAAATACTCACGCTTCAAGCGAACCTATTACACAGAACACCAAATTTGAAAGTTAAATTCAAGAACATAGACAAGGGAGAGCAAGATCGATCAACATATAAGGTTTATGCAATATGCGACTTATTTATTAGTTGGGAAGCATTTTACTTGGAAGTTGGAAAAACTACATAGTGAAAGGAAGTTTCTTCCTATACACCATACAGAAGGAACTAACTATTGAGAACTTGGTCTGATGAGATCCATTTCACGAACTAGTTTTGTATACCAGTTGGACACCATAGTCAAGTCAATCTAGAGCCATCTAAAAAGTGCCAACTACCTTCTGCACTGACATGACTAATGACAGGATAGGTGAACACTAATCTTGCAATGTTAAATCTAAAAATAGGATACTTCAACCCAATAGCAAACAGTACATATTCCTCAATAACTACAAGGAAATTCAAAGCTCTTGTGCATATATTTTAGGGTATGAAAGCTTATACGTGTACTTATGTATGGTTCCAGAGTATGAGGCAATTTGAGACTAACATGAAATTAACAGAAACCTTACAGATAAAACAATGGAGAATCTAAAATGATGAATTGTATTAAACAATTAACATCGTTGGTCTATTCTCTATTAATAGTTCAGCGAGAACTTGAGTTCCAATTCTATCGTACAGACTGGCATTCATTGACTATGAGGTAGGAAGTAGATAAACATACCTTTGGATCATTCCTTGAAGCAAAAGGCATGCCAGTAATGATGACAGCTCTTCCAGCATGATCAGCAAAATCTAGTCCTTCACTCACCTGTGGAGGTGATACAATCATCCATGATTCACAACTTTGACATGATGATGATAGGAGAATTAATTAACTTTTGCAGCATTATTATAACACAAATTATCTTAAACTAGTTAGCTGCATTAAGTATCATGAAGTAAGCAATGTATCTTAGCTCAATGTGAATAATGTTAAAGCAATGCACGATAAGACCTATTAGACACAAAATTAAAATTTAGTAATATACTATAGATTAAATTCAAACATCATAAACTTGTAATTTAACCTATATTCATCAATCAATTTATGGAAACCAACAGAACCAACCATATCACAGATTTTATATTGGTGACAATGCACAAGACTAGTCAATTCCTCGTTCTGCTCTTTGAAGAATCTTCTAAAATGTAAATCTCAGTCGATCCCCATTCCAATACATCAGAATGCTCAAAAGCATATAACTAGAGAACTCATCTCCAGAGTGCTGCTTAATAGCTTATCCTTTTGGGCTTTTTTAACCATGAAAACTTCTTTTATTATAAAAAAAATGAAAGTATAACCAAGGAGTGGCCAAATCAAACACGTCAAACCCAACCAGAGCACTCGCCTAAAAACTTCAAAAGGGGGCTACAATTTCTAATAATCATAAACTAAAAAAATCATGAGAAGCTATAGACTATAGTCATGTGCATCTAGAGAATAATTTAAGTAAGCTACATTGCAACCTGTTTACAAGATCTCTCAGTATTCTACCAAATCTTACTATTTCTTTCTAACCAAATAAATTAATACTAACTAAAAGAATTTCAAGGTTTTGGGGATCACGTTGGGGCAAGGAATGTAATTCCAATCCCAATCAAGTTTTTATTTTTATCCCCAATTTTGACCGTTGTTGCAGCCAGCATGGGGATTTCAGGTGGGGTTGAGATCCATGTGTTTCTTTTTAAATCCTTAAATGGATATATGATATATCCACCTTTTAGGCAAGACTCTGTTTTTGCTCCTTATGCTGCCCGCTTCTTACCCTCCAGAAGAATGAGAAAGATTTTACCTATTGTCACCAAAGAAATAAATAGCATACTAAGGCATCCCAGAGCACTTTAGTTTCAGTAAGAAGAGAAGACATACCTTCCCACGACAAACAGCAAAAAATACTGCACCAGAGGATGATGTGTCTTCGAGCTTGAACATATAGTCCTGTCACAATTCCAACAAGCCACAGCATGGTCAGATACAAAACATCACACAATGACTGAAGCTCCTTACTTCTTTTTTCCTTTTCTTTTTTTAACATTTCCAATAAGTTATGTACCTCAATTGACGAAGGAAATAATGAAGATTGCCTAGGTTCTATAACAGGCTTCTTATGCTTGCAAATTCTTTCCCAAATTGTCGTTGAGCTTGAAAGGCTCTACAAATTATGGACATAAATTTTCATCAAAAGAAAACAAACAGAATAGTATGTAGTTTATTCTGATGCAATATAATACCTGGTTCTTCCAGCAACCAATGCACTGGTCTAGAAAATAATATGATGGGAAGAAGACAAGCAAACCATCAGGAACAATACGTGCGAAGTTGACTGTGACCAAGAATCCAGGAATTACATCAGCACAATCTCAATAGACTAAAATCAGTTTGAGGATGAATTTTAGCATTTGCAAAACAGTTATATATGTCTAGATTATACATACAACTGATTGACAATCATATTGTTGAATGAGACTCCTCTCTCTCTACATTCTCTCGAGTATACTTGGTAGTATAGAGTTAGAAATCTTGCGTACATTAAACTGGTGATTCTTGGAGTTAGAAGTTTGGTAATGAGGAGACTGAAAGATAAGTAGAGCATCCTCTTCCAGTTGAAACTAGATTGTTCTTCATTCATTGGAATTTCACTGAGAACTTCATATCTTGCTCCAGAAAAAAAAGGGGTAACTACCACAGATGCTTCCCTATTTGAAAGACATCGTCATGTGTAATGCTGGTTATAAAAAATCTATTGATCAGGAGGCCAACTGAGAATATTACAAAGTATTTTTTACAAGAGAAACTACCATGCAGTTATGTGGTAGGCAGCAATTCTTGTCCAATAAAGCTTGCGATGATTGCACAAATTCGTAGAGCCAAAAGTAGATTCTTTTTCAAAATGCTTAGATGGAGCTAGATGAGATTTGAAGAAATGTTAAATTTAACGTGTCCCCTTGGGTTTCTTATGCCAAAGAGTTTTTTAACCTTTTTAGAGAACAGTGTATGAGTGTTAAATTACCGATTGACTCAAAAGCTTAAGTCGATGAATGAAGGTGAATTTAATATTATACCATCTAACACTCTTCATTTGTGGGCTTGAAATATGTAGAAGCAAGTGGAAATCGATATTAATTGGGGAGAAAATAACATTGCAGTGGTTTGAACTCAAGATCTCCTGGACCAACTGCCTGATACCGTGTTAAGTCACTGACTGATCCAAAAACTTAAGCTCATGGGTTATGGAAAATTTAGTTAATATTATATCTAACAATGAAGAACAACTTTTTATTGAATCTGACTTTGCAAAATGGTGTAACTTCTTGCTTCAGGCCCATTTTCTTAAGGAACAAATCAGGCCAGGAAGGGCTGTGCTACTGGCCCATTTTTGGGGCGCCATCCTTTGAAACAAGGGCTATAATCATGTGGACTAGTTTTATCTTTGCAATTTTTGGAGTGGTCTTGAGCAACACCGGGAGGAGTCCTAGTGTACCATAGTTTTTATGCTCTCTATAGGGAGTCTTCTCTCAAAGGCCGCCTCTCACATACTGAGTTGTTTTGTAACCTAGTTTGGTTTGAACTTTCTAAACCCTTATGTATAACTTCGTTATGAGTGGGGGTGGAATGGGGGAGTATTATTTTTCACATCAACTCTAAAAGCAGAAAACTTATACATACCAATAGCATTTCCAAGGTCTAGCTTATATGCTTCAGACTCACGATTCCAGTAAGAGGAGTTGAAAGAACAACCCGATGGACCAACGGATACAACTCCAGCCCATATCTGATTTGAGGATATGACATGAGGGTTTTCCAACCGGATAGGAAAATCTCTGGGTTCACCATCAAAATACCCTGAATTAACATTTAGAATAGTACTGGCTGACTGAAGTGCGCAAGAAAGAATTAAATCAAAGAGACCAACAGTTTCAATTCCTGCACAAATGAATCTAAGGGAGATAAAGTGCCCGAAGTCAATATAATAGAGCCGACTTCCTTTTTGGGAAATGCTTCCAAGGCAATGCCAGGGTTGAAACACCACCAGCTGAGTGTCCTGGATGCCTTGCCTGAAAAATAAAACAAAAACATGTAAAATGGCACAAATGTCTTGATCAAAATTCCAACGAATGAAGATATTGTTTTCGGCTGTAACAATTGCTTATGATATCAAACAAAAATATAAGCTAGAACTGAAACCTGTAAAATGAAATAAGCTAGAATATATTGTTGATGAGTGCATACATACGTTAGAATGTTAAAAGAAACTGACCAATTGATTCTCTACCATAAGAATTGAGATTAGTTCACTGGCTCAAGAACCAGACAATTACTAGCTTGAAGAACTGAGCTAAGAAAATGGCTGAAGCAAGGAGTAAAAGGGTCCATTTTATTTAAGCCATTAAAATTAAGAAAATACCACAGATTTTCCAATTTTTTCACACTGAAGAATAAAGGATAGAGAGGAAAAAGGCTAGCTTGTTTGCAGCCATATCGAAAGGTATGAGTGTGGAGTGCCCAAGACTACACCATTGTTTATCTCTTCTTTTAATTGGTTTCATGGGATCCACGAAGATTTTATCTTGCCAAATCACAGGGCTATACCGCACCTTAACATACATCAGTTAATTAATTCACTTCACCTGATCTATACATTAAGTAAACATAAACATCAAACTTTCAACGATCTTCTAAAGAAACAGCAAAAGAACGTGATCCACCTATGGCCTCAAAAACACAAGTCTGTGCCTGTCCTACAAAGTTACCTTTTTTTTTTTCTTTTTTTGAGTACTGCTCTAGAGAATTACTACTCAGACAGATCATGTGCCCAACATTTACAAAATGGACTGCTTAATCAGCAAATAAACAGATGATTGGAAGTCATCACTCTCTGGTTTTCATTTTCTTTTCTAATCACCGTCATTATAATTATCAAGGAGAAAAATAATATCCTAAATATATAGCTTAACACTATTGCTGAGAACTAAAGCTAAGTTAATTAAAGAAAAAGAAAAGAAAACAATTATGTGTGAGCATAACAAGTTTCTGAAAAGAACAATAAATATAAGATGAAATTCAACTCCAAACATCAAAAATGTAGATTAGAAGCACCTTTTAGGCCATCCATAGCACTTGCTTCATTCTCCTGCACATGAACCTAGATGAAACGTTCAAACTAAGATGCTGCCAAAATAGCAAGGTACTACGAGCTAACTAGGAGGAGCTCGATAGGACAGTCTTGGTCACTGTAAACTATATTGGCAAATACTATCTTACTTGGTAAAATTTTGCATGTTCATTGCCCTTCTCTCTAAATATGATATCGAGGATATCTGTAATGCTTTCCAGCCGACAGCCTGTATTCTGCATCTTCTGCTGCTTGTCTTCTTCAAGAAGTATAGCTGCTTCCTCGATAATGTCTTTGAGCTTAGAAGCAGATTCGTGTGTGATATTGAGTTCTCCCAGTAGTTCGTAGATGTAAGGTCCAGGCTTAGTAAATCCTAATTCCTTGGACTGAATAGGGATCTCAGATATTCCCTTCTCAAGCTTCAGGAGAAGTGCTGCATGATTTTAAAATTAGCTGATTTTAAGAATTCAATGGAGGAGGCACTGAGTTCAATACAAGAGTCTATCATCAACAATTATATCATATGAGAAGTTCAGTTTGAAAGCATGATTGTGCCAGATTAAACAACCTGGATTGATGTTACAACAATTGTCAACGTGAAGTTATTCTACAATTGCAATAGATAGCTTAAAAAATAAACCAATAAGACATGTAAATAAAAAATAATAAAAACAAATAACACTTTAATTATACAAATTGCTATCACTTACTAATCAAAGTTACCTCGAAGTATAGCAAAATTATCTGGATTCCCTGATTTGTCATTTGATTCTTCTCTTCTCTTTATGGAAAGATCAATACAGTTTTTGGCTTCAGAAATACAAGCTGTCAGAAGCCAAGAAGTTAAATCAAAAGAGGCTGCATCTGCGCATATGCTTTCCTGCAAAACAATTTATACTGCGTCAGTGGCTAATGATACATTCCTCCAGCATACATGGAACAAACACACGATGTGTAATCTCAATAAGGCTTGGACATAGTGATATATAAAGAATAGTACAAAAACAAACAAAACTATATATATAAGAACATAGTATTGCTGTTCTGAAGTTAAAAGCCGCTTACTAAGTTGTGAGCTTCGTCAAATATGAGTACACTGTTTTTCCACTCAAGCACAAGAGATTTTCTATATCCGCGATCAATGAGATAGTTATATGGAGCAAACATTATATCAACAGCTTTGTGAAGCTCCCGCGTTACATAATAAGGACATCTAAAAGAAAAATGCAACCATATAGCATCAAACAAACCCCATTAGCAATTTCACCCAACCAACTCTGGTATAACTTAACAGACAGGCATGAAAGCAAAATCATATTAGATGAAAAAGGACCTACGGCCCAAAACTCTTTCCAATATTGACCAGATCTTCAATGTCAATAGGTTCGTCTCCAAGGTGTGGATTATCCTTCATGTAGCCTACAACAAACAATTAAAGTATGTATATAATAAGTTTCTTCCCATTGTTAAAATTATTATGGATAGCAAATACCTGGTGATGTAAGAAACATTCAAGAAGTTTGGAAAGTAATATTTCAAATATTCTTGGTGTCAACACTATGAGAAAGAGGATATTTTCAAAACCTATGCAATTCCAGATGCACAACTTTTTATTCTCAAAAAGTAGCATATAGCATAAAATAGCTATTGATTTTTTTTACCAGAAAATCATGATTTTGATTCCAAATAATCAGTAACTATAACCTGAATTTGACAAGTCATATCCTATTTTCTTCATTGTATTTTCTTTGACTAGGATAAAACAGACCTTTTACCAAAGATGTTTTACACTGTAAGTGTCCAACCTGATCTTTTTGTTTTTGTTTTTTTTTTTAAGATCATCGTGAATCCCCTCATACTAGTTCTCTGAACCCTAGGAAAGTTAGATGCCATGAGAATTCCAATAAGTTTAATTGTTTCTGGGTGGACAAAGTACAAAGTAGGCAATGCAGGTGCAATAGATCAAGAGAGAATAACCAGAAACACGTGTAAAATGGTTGCAATGACGTTTTCCACGTTTTCGACAAAGTGATCGACAGGCATTGTTTTGTGTTCTCCCACGGAGTAAACTCACTTCTTCGTGAATGCATAATTGTTCTCGAGATCCTAAAACTACCATTTTTGGCCTGCATGTATTCAAATTTTAAGCATTTTCAAAAATCATTCAGAAAACACTGAGAAACAATTTTTCACCGATATAGATAGCTTTCCTCTTAGAAAACTAATATGAATAAAAGAACGATAAAATCTCCCGAAATCCACAAACTTTCATGACCAAAATGTGAGCTCATAATTTTTTTTAGTACAAGAAGTGGGGCATGGATATTTGAACCTCCAACCTCAAAGGAAGAAGTGTGTGTCAATTACTGCTAAGTTATACTCGATTTGGCAAAATGTGAATCCATAACAAATATGTCAAACCCTCCAATATCCATCTCCTCGCTCCATATGTATAAACTCCGATCATTAGGCTAGGCAAGAAGTCAGTCACCAGAGATATTGCTTGGCAAGTAATTAAGAGCAGCTTGTGGTCAACTTCATATAAAAATTGCCCTAAGTTGGACATGTGCACTATAATAAATAGGAATAATAAGCTAAACTATTGAAAGAGGTTGCAAACAAAATAAAATGTCACTGAAAAATTAAGCTAAACTATCCTTTAACAGGAATAATAAATAGATCACACTTCCTTAATATGGCAATGGGAATGAACTTTAACCTGTAAGAGGTTTTCTTCAACTCTTGAATAACTTGCCGGAGTTGGCTGTGAGTGCGGGTCGTGTACACGATGGTTGGATGTTTAGTTGAAGTAGACTGTGATGACGAAACATTCAGATCACCCTCGATATTTTGGCTGTTCGATACACTCCGGCCAGAAGAAAAATTACCCAGGCTCTTCCTCCATGCCAATGTAGCACAGAGTAGGCAAAGTGTTTTCCCAGTTCCAGTGGGACTCTCTAAAAGTGCATTACATTTCTGTCACATAATAATTCGATCAGGAGTATCTTCAATGATTAAAACCCTTTATATAGGAGGTACCTTTAAAATGCCACTTATATTCAGTAACTAAAGAACGACTGGGCACTAGTAATTAGACATAGCAATAAATATTCTGCCATGTGAGTTTCAAAACTAATCATTCAGACAGAAGATATGAATGTAATTCATCAAACAAAAAATATCTGGTCTCTAAGGCTGTCCATGTTCATGTCTTGACCCAAACAAATATCAGAACACAAGTAGCTGACTATGAATTAAAAAAAACCCAGATAGTGCAGTACAGGCCCACTGACTTCCAGATACATGTTGCAGCCCTCGTGAAGGCAAAGGAAAGGAAAATCCTCAAGTTTTTTCCACCGCCGGCTTACATAGTGATCAGCCTTGTAAAACATGCCAGACTTCATTACTTGCTAGTTATGAAATGAGTTTGCTGCTTTCCACAATAATTCAAGAAGGCAGCAGAGTGAAAAACTACCAGATCCGAAATGCATAAGCCGAAGGAGTGGATGATGGACAACTAAATAAGTTATGAGAGATTTGGAAGATATTTGGAATTCCATTGATTTTATGGGACCGCTTAGATAGCTTTTTCATATATCACTGAAAATCGTTTGGGTTGAATTGATCAAAGAAAATCCGTTCAGTACACCGTTGAAAGTTATCAAATGCTACAATTTTCTCATGTCCTAGATACCATCCATGATAGAATACATAGCAACGTAACAATGAAAACGCCAAATTCTAGACACCAATAACAACAAAATTCTCAAGTATTTTATTCATTTGCTTATAAGTTCACTGTAACTGGAGCAGAGAAGTGATCAAGAAACACCCCATGAGCATTTTACGGAGAAATATCAATGAGACTGTAAGACAGTAGTATGTGAAATCTTACTTCCTGGAGAGATTGAATGACTTTTTCCATGTAAACGAGCTGGCAATCGTATGCATCAAACGGGAAGTCGACATCGATGCCTCTGATTTTGTATCTCGGCATTCCTTTCCTTTGTTTTTTCTCTTGAAATTGCAGAGAAATATCGGTGGAATTTGCCGAAAATTTTTTATGTTGATCTTCTTTACTCGAGTTGTGAATACGATGACCTAGAAAAGTTTGTTCATCGACTCCTTCCCATCACTCTTTCCCGCCAAATTGGCCTGTGTGAATGTACAGACCCGAAACGACGTAGTTTTAGTCGAACGGCTGAAGGGAAGTGACCGTGTGCAGTTGAACTAGAGAGCGGGGCAACGGATTTTGATTTTGATTTTTTTTTTTTTTATTTGGTAGTTGGGAGGTAATTGATTTAATCCAACAAATTGTTGTTAAATATAATTTCTATAGCTTAAGATACGTAGCTCAACTAGCATATCATAACTAATATCAATCAAAAGATTTATGGTTCGAGTATCTCATCTTTATTATACTAAAAAAAATAAACTCAAATAAAATAATATTCAAAATCAAGATTCAATTCGAACATAATTTAGTAGATAAATAATGCCAATATGAGCGTGATAAACTCAATTGGTATGAACTTATACTGTCAATCTTAACGTTATTAAAAATAGTTACAGTTTGTTTCTTTGTGTTTCATGGTTCTTTATAGAGATAATAGAAGTGTTGTCAAATTCATTCAAATGTGAATAATATTGATAGAAATATCAATAAATCGAGGGAAATTTAATATCACGTCTTTGCCTGAGGAATAAATTTAATGTCTCTATTTAAATTCCAATGTAGTTCGTATAAACTTCTATGTTGTATTTAGCGTTGATCTACATGTTAGTTTGGTGAATAATATGCCCCACAATTCACAATTATTGAGTTAAAAAAATGTTTTGGAATTGTTGGCTTCACATATTTATCCATGTAAATACTACCATCGAATCTTCACATGCACGTGTAGCATAAATGTGGACATGACATATATTAGTCTTCTAAATTACATTCATGGAGTATAATATATCTACGTTCTTTTCTTCTTTTGAAGAAATATAACAAACAAACAAACTAACAAATTACATCATGATATACTAGTAAAGAAAACTACTCTAAGGTAATGGACGAAAGCTGTAGATGAAACTCTATCTTCCAAGGCCTTTCTTGCAAAAGACGTGCTCCATAAAGCCTAGAACATTTTGAGAACAACAAATGTGACAAATGGAAATATCATTCAAAACCCGCACCATGGCCTTAATCTCACAAATAAAGAATACTTCAGTCAGGTCAACAACATACCCACTTAGCAGATTACCCACGTCCAAACAGTCAAATTCAATAAGATTGTATCATAGGTTAAAAGATATAGTCTCATCAAGACCAACACATATTGCTGAAGCCTCGAGGAATTTGACCTCCGTACAGTTGGAAGGTGAGGTATACCGACAAGATGAACATGTCTCATGTAGAACTAAGCTACCTATTCAAGTCCCCCATAATGACTGGTATGATTCCAGGCGACATCATAATTAAGCTTCCAATAAAATATCGGATAAAGGAAACAACATGCAGGTTCAGGTAAAAGGTTGGAATCTAGAACCCTCACGGCTCTCTTTCCATTGCCATTTGCACGAGCGTTCAGGTGCTTGTGCATGTGCTTGCTTATCTACAATTAACTGATGGAATCAAAATCAGCCGAGAGCCTGTGAAAATAATAATTTGTTATGTGCCTCCCAAAATTGCCTTGCAATTATACTATTTTTGCTAATTTCCTATACACAGCATTTCTCCGTAATTCAACACTCGGGGTCTTTATTACCCCTACGTCATCCTGTAATCACATATAATATATATATTTGCAGGGCATACATCCCTATAACCGAACACTTATAGAACATATGAGTTGAAGTTTCCATATGCAACCTACAAAAACCACACCATATATCAATCTGGATACATCTCCTCTTTAGATTCTATCTAGTAAGAGTAAGACTGAAAAAAAAAATCCAACGGCATACCTTAGCATTTGAGGGGCATGGTGAAGGAACTCTTATTCAAGAGTACCTATCGAGCGGAAGCAGATCTTTCCAATTCATTGTGATAGAATTACCACATGTACATTCAAACATACTAAAATGCATTCATAATGCTAAAGAGATCGAGAGATCATACCAGTTGAAGGCTTCTTCTTCACAGCAAATCTAAAATTCAATCGTCTACCTCGAACAGTCTCCACACGAACATAAGGAAACAAAGATGACACCACCACTTAGAGCTCTTAACATTTTTGGAGTGAGAATCCAAAGGGTGGGCCTTGTTCGGATTTGGTAGAGGGAAAAAAAGAAGAGAAATCGTATACAACGATCAAGCAAGTGGGAGATGAGCTCGTCTATCATATAGACAAAATGCTTGATCGTTTAGGTGAAGTATACGACCGTGTAGGAAAAAGGTAAGCGCTCGTCTAAACGATCGTGTAGGAAAAGGTAAGCGATCATCTAAACGATCATGTAGAAAAACTAAGTGATCATCTATACGATCATTTAGTAAATATCGGGAGCTAAACGATCGCTTAGGAAAAGGTAAACGATCGTTTAGTAAATAGCATGTGCGGGTGTAATCGTTAAGCGATCGCTTAGCACTATCGAATAGGTAAACGATTGTGCAGGCACTGTCGTATAGGCACCGATTTTCTAAGCGATGACACACTTTTTAACACAATGTCCACGCATCTCATGCTTGACACATCGTGAGCTATTTATGCGTCTCAAAGTGATTTTTTAACTTACTCATCCGTTATTAAAACAGAAAAGACGTCGTCCCATTTCACTTTTAACCGTCCAATGAATTTGATCACATCATATTCATAACATATGAATTAATATCATATATTAATTATAGTATTTTTCTTCAACTAGATATAAATCATATTTTTATCCAATTTTCTCCAAATTAATGTATCTCATACATAAAGTTAATTATATCATATATAATCGAATTTCCTCTTGTCAATTTAAACATTTCAAACTGACCCAAAAACTGACTCTCAACTTGTATCCAAGTTACCAAGGGAACCTTATGGACCTATGGCTTGAAGCTCCAACGGTACGTGAATAGCTGACTAAACTCTTTAGTCATGATATCCACCATCCGTTAACTTCCAGGCATTCCACTAAAGACCGACAGTTGAACTATTCTTTCCATAGATATATTTCTATGTCCATTGAATATAACCAATCATCAGTATGATGACCCTTCATAGATGCTCGTAATTACAGTAGGCCAATTTACCATTTTGCCCCTGTAATTACATCTTCCTTCTTAAGTACTATTGATCCCTCTAATGAACAATACAACATAGTCCTACTAAGTGTGAACACCTCTCGAGGCATAAGAAGGTGTGTGGCACCACATCGTTCAAACTCCAGTATCAGCTCTTAAGAGAGCAATCTATCTACTTACCTTTGCTTCGGGGAAGGAGTGAATTCCATCTTGTGAAGCTGAGTTCCCAGCTCTCAAATCAGACGAATCCCCAAAATGGTAGGTTTGAGTCGGCGCTTTGGCCACTCGCACCCATACAAATTAAAGGACCGTTCTCAATGGCAGGAGTTCCCAACTCACTCAGAATTGAGGTCATATTACCTATGGTCATCCTAGTAAAGTGATGTCTCGATCATGAACGGAGTCATATGACAAGACATTAATACTTCAAGGTTAGGTCTTATACAAACTCTTTGTATAGGACGCCCCCGCTCGCATGTCCACTACACGAATGATCAGGATCAGATCATCTGTGACAAGTCACAACACTTATAAAAATTCCACAAAGCGGGCCGCATCCGTAGTGTTACCAGGATAAGGTTTCCCTCCTATATCAATATACTACAGACTATTTTTGTCGTCACTTAAGACATGATCCAGTTGTATGTCACTACGTAAAGGCTTAAGTTACATAAAGACAACCAGGGATATTAAGTTTATTGGTCTGTGGTAAAATAAAAAACATCTAAATGTGCAAAGTCAAAAAGTGAAGTAAATATCATATATATTATACATCACAAGTGTTCTTACAAAGTTGTTTACAAACTACAGGACACGAGATTTTAGGGCACAAACCCCAACACA
>NC_143486.1:14735687-14772329 GCF_027475165.1 Benincasa hispida
TCCCAACCTGATAAAAGTTTAGTTGTGAAAAGAGCCTGCTCGTAGTTGGATGTTCGTATGACACCCATAGGAGCAAGCCAAAATGAAGGTGGGTGCCCAAGAACAACGTAGTATAAACCAGAAAGAGAAAAAGAATGCAAGAGATGACTCCTCTAATTAACATGAGTTAAAAGTTGAGACTAGCACACAATCGAAGTTAGATGTTCGCATGACCCATAAGGACAAGCCAAAACGAAGTGTAAACATGACCAGCTGTCTCTAAGTGAATAAATGACGCAATGTTTTGCTCACTGCATAATAGATACATCAAGTTGTTTTGATAAAGAAGAGATAAACATTCTACTTTTAAAGCTAGAAAAGTGTCTTTGAGCAGAATTTTGTTACATAGAAGAATAAAATAAGGCTCGCTAAGAATTAGCAAGGATAGAAGGAAAGTGTGATGTCAGGGAATATGCCTAAGTGTAACATTCAGAGCAACCAAAATTATCGCATAAATATAAGATAGGAATGGAGCATGATTGCCTTGGTAGAAGATATGCTTGAGGACAAGCATATATCTAAATTTGGGGGTATGATAACTTGTAGAAATACAAGTTATTTATGTCATCTTATCTAGATATTACGGCCAAAAGTTAGTAATTATGTGTCAATTGTATGAAAATTAACTTAGTATGACAATAATTATAAATGTTTGCAATCACACCCACGAACATCAAAAAGATGCAAAGCAAGCCAAACTTTACTCTGTTTTGCAGGAGACCAAGTCATCGCTTATGCTCAAGGCTCATGAGAAATTAATCAACGCATCTATGTTACAATTGCGCCCGTCGATCAACCATGAAGAAATAATTACTGAAGTAATGGCACAATGCAACAATCGGTCTAGAGTTATGCTTCGACCACATGCGGTAATAAAAAAAAACATCGCATGCGAACCTATGATCGAAAGATGCAACTAAGCAACGCGAGAGCGGGAGATTGAGACATGTGTACAACTATCGATTGTGCATAATTGATGGTCTAATTGCATAACAGAAGGAATAATATCCCTTCATCTCTGGAATTACCATAACAATCAAGTGGGGACCACAAGGCCGGACTTAAAGGATCCGCTCCTATAAATACCCCAGTGATTTTAAAGAAAAGTATGCTATTTGATACTGGGCTAAGTGTTGTAATATTTTAGGGAGAAAAGGCCGAGCTGGGTGCTGAAAAGAAGAAATCTGGAAAGAGAACGAGATAAGGCCAAGAAGTAAATCTCAGATCCGACTTGCTATATACCCGATCGAAGCTCTATGCAGAGACCCCTTCTACCGGTAGAGCACGCCTGAGAGGGAAGCTCTTCCTGCCATCAAAACCATCCGATCCAACAAGCAGATCTCCATTGAATCTGTGCCAAGACATTGGCACCTGATTGTATCTATTCTATCTCTCTTTCATTGTATTCCATTTTTTCTTTATCTCTACATTCACACATCATGTATCAAACACTTAATAGAAATATTAAATGTTTCGATAGATTTCCTTTATCATTCTCTGTCTATTTTCGTTCACCCATTAGTCACTTTCTTCATGATATTTTCCTAATCCCTTGATAAGCAATATGAATTACGAAGAACTTAATAGGTATTAAAGTTATAAAATACGTTTAGTTAAAGCATGCTAGACGACATCTTCAACTGTGAGAGCAGAAGTGAAGATGTCATTCTGATCTATCGAGAGAAGGTCAAAAGAGTGCATTAACTAAAGCGAGTAGTACTTCCAGACATGGAAGCAATCTTGTGTTCATTATGTTAGACTCTATTTCACCACAGACATGTGGGAAACGCAGCCGATCACTGAGAGATATACCCCAAGAGAAGAACGGAATAGTATTTGTATCTTCAATCAAATTAAGAACTTGTGTTGTTTGTAATACTTATCTTTCTCCTTCTAATCTGTTCATAAGACATGTCGTCGCATCCCACATCTTTGCACAACCTTCACAGCCAGCCTTAACCCTAGTATCTTGCACATGAAGACTGTATCTTGTACATCTAGCTTAGGTTTATTGTATTTTTATGTTTTATCGCATCTTTACAGCTTTCTTCTATTTTACCGCAATTTATATACTGTACAAACCTCTTTTATAAAGTATTGAAAACCTGGTCGCATATACCATGAACATACTGCAATAACCAGCACCACTTCTGTAACATCCCACACCTTTTTATTTATTTTTTTTATGTAAAACTTTTTCCCTTTTTAGTAATTATCCTTAGTTGAAGGACATGTTTGGAATTCTGAACTTAAAGTATAAATGCGAGGATTTAAGTGTTGTCGTGGAATTTATTAAAAAAAAAATCAATTTGGGAAAAGTTATGGCAGGAATTAATTATTTTTGGAAAAAGGAAAGGAATTAAATAGTATAAAGTGGGTTAAAGAAAAAAATCTAATTAAAGTTATACTATTTTCCTTTTATTATTATTATTATTATTATTTTATTTTAGTTTAAAATGCCCCCCCCCCCCGATTTCTTCTTCCTTGCCGCACGCCCAGCCGCCGCACCCAAGATCTGTCGCGCCTCCTTCATTGCCCAGATCTGTCGCGCCTCCCTCACTACCTCCCGACCGCCGCGCCTCCCTCACTGCCCAGATCTGCCGCGCCTCCCTCACTGCCTCCCTTCGCCACACGAGCATGACTCGTCGCGCCGCCACCGCTCCAGCACCTGACCGCTGCACATCGTCGATATCTCCCAGCAGCTTGAGCGCTGCTGCCTCCAGTTGGTTTCTCCGCCGTCCATCGCCACGCTAATTATCTTCTGTTGCGTGGGTCTTCGTCGGACTCTTAGATTTTGGTAAGATCTATTTTGTGGTTGGTTTTCTTGAAAGATTTTGAATGCCCACTAAGTTGGATTAAAGATTAAATTAGTTGCATTATCTTTATTTTAGATTTGAGCCTAGAAAATTATAGCAGCAACTGTCCAACAGATTCAAGATCGTTCGACAAGAGTTTTGGGTAAAAGTTATGGTCCTTATGTTTGGTTTGTGTGCATGCTTTGATTACTGAATTAAGTTTGACTTAACCTTTGTATCTTTAAGGTTTCAAGTTGTCGTCCATTGGGATTTAAAGTCTGTTAGAAGGAGATTTTGGAGTCGAAATCTTGCGAGTGTTTGTTGATCAAGTTTCGTGTGGGTAAGTTAATTGGTGAGCATTGGATTCCATTTGTATGTTTGGGTTCTGGTTCCATTACTGAAATTTAGTATTATGTATGTATTATGGGACTCAATTCAGAACTTATTTGGTTGGAGATCATTAGCTTGGATTAATATCTAAATTTGACTTTGAGGTAAGTAATCTTATCACTGGAATGGCCCACGGGCCAGGCTCTAGTTGTATGCTAGCATGATAAGTGTATGTTATGGTAACTGTTAGCATGTTGATTGACAGTATGACTTGAATCAAAGTATATTCTGGCATAAACTCTGATTTGTTTACATACATACCTAAGTGCTTGATCATTAGTATGTGATAGTATGTGTTTTCATATGTCGATGCCTGATCTGCTGACGTTGAGGCATACTTGTATGTGGTGACTTTATGATATAAGTTATACATGGATGATGTATAATATGTTGTTAAGAATTATGGGTATGTGATGCAGCCATGGTATTAAGGATTTTTATGTATGCTTTAGAACCATACAATGTTGAATCTTAGCATGTTAAGACTGTGTGAATGTCCTCGTTGATTAGTTAGATGCTCACCATTTTGTGTTTCCTTCGGGATTCACCAGTTTATGTTTCCTTCAGGATTCACCAGTTTGTGTTTCCTTCGGGATTCACTAATTTGTGTTTCCTTCGGGATTCACCAGTTTGTGTTTCCTTTGGGATTCACCAGTTTTGTGTTTCTTCCGAGATTCACCAGTTTGTGTTTCCTTTGGGATTCACCAGTTTTGTGGGCATACTTAACTACAATAGGATAGGACTCAGTCTCTTATATGTTAGATGTATTTATGTGCCATATGTGGGTATCTTGAGGACACAGATGCCTAGCTCGACCCTAGTGGTGGAGTTACTTACTGAGTATTTTATACTCATTCTTTCTTATGTTGATGTTTCAGGTAAGGATAGAGATGCACCGACAATGGCGCAGCAGAATTCATGATCGAGCCACTGGGACTGTTTTTTTTACGCTTCCGCATCATGAGATTTAGAGTTCTTTCATGTTTCCCTTAATGTTTAGTTTTGATGTTTGAAACTTATTATTAAGAATTGTTTTCCATATGTATTTATTAACCTTTATGATTTATGGGTACCCTATTATTGTTTTTAACAATTGCATTTAATAAGTGTCTTTTAAACTTCTCTTGTTTTTAATTCGCATTTATTTCAAATGACTGAGCGTCGTTTTAAATTCTTTGCATGCATTTATTTTAGTAACGGCCTTACCTAGGTCCTAGGGGATCGGGTCGTTACAGTTGGTATCAGAGCCCGTGTTTTGGATTCTGTAGACTGACTTACTATGTAAGTCTAGATAGCCCCTGTAGCCAGTAACGAATTCCTCATCATCGCCAGGTACGTTCTACTAACGAAAGTTTCCATGTGTATGTGAGGACAGTGATGTAGTGTTTTAAACGCATGATGTCTGAGAGAGGCCCAGAAATAGTTAGCTAACGTACGAATTTATGACAGGACATGGCACCTAAACGTAGAATAAGGAAAGCAGTTAGAGAAGAAATACTAGTAGAAAGAGAGGGGAGTAATCAAACTGCTTTGGCGGTGCCAATTCTACCTACGACCCAAGTGGATGAAAAGGCAATGGAAGCCCGAATTAGTGAAGCTATTGCAACCGCTCTGATGGGGAAGTTGCAGGAACTAATCCGTAGCATGATGGCAGGACAACTTGCCCAGACTCAGGCTCAGGAGGAACTAGTACCACCTGAGCCATTACGACAAACCCGTCCGTAGGACAAGGACACACAGAGCCTGTCTCTCGAGGCCAAACATTTAAAGGATTTCCGGAAGTATGACCCTCGCCCCTTTGATGGATCATTAGGAGACCCTACCAAGGCAGAGTTGTGGTTGTCATCCATTGAGACAATTTTCCGTTTTATGAGGTGCCCGGAAGAGCACAAACTACAATGCGCAGTCTTCATGCTGACTGGTAATGCGACAATCTGGTGGCGTTCGGCAGAAAAGATGATCGATATTGAAGGTGACCTTACAACCTGGGAACAGTTCAAGGAATGTTTTTACCAGAAGTACTTTTCGGCCAACACCTGATACAACAAGCAAGTAGAATTCTTGAACCTGAAGCAGGGCATTATATCAGTGGAGGAGTACGAGCAAGAATTCGATAAGCTGTCTCAGTTTGCTCTTGAGCTAGAGGCCACCGAGGTAGCAAGGACCGAGAGATTTATCCAGGGCCTGAGGAGCGGGTTGCGAGGGATGGTGCATGCCTTGGATCTCTAGACTTATGCTGCGGCACTACGAGCCGCTGTGAGGATTTATGCCGACTCCCAGGGGGGAGAGGAATACAGGAGGTCACTCGGGATTGGAACCTCCGCAGGGCAGAAAAGGAAGGCTGAGCATAGGACTCTTGAACATCAGCAGAGGGCTCAGAACACAGTGCATGCTCCATGTCAGTAGGGACAATAGAGTACCCAGGTTGGGAATGGCAGGGAGGATAGGTCGATATGCACAACTTGCGGTAAGCAACACTGGGGACGTTGTTTAGGCGGCTCTGGGAATTGTTTCCGTTGTAGCCAGAAGGGACGTATGGCAGATAGATGCTCAAGGAAGAATGCGCCTAAGCATAGGAGCCAGCCCGTAGGATCGTTCCAGGGAGGCCCGAACCGCCAGCAACAGCAGGGAAAGGTATTTTCCACCACTCGGCGTGAGGCCGAGAAGTCAGGCACCGTGGTGACAGATACACTTCCCAGTTTGGGACACTATGCTCTTGTTTTATTTGACTCTGGTTCTTCGCACTCGTTTATATCTGCTATATTTGTGAGACACGCCATGTTAGACTCAGAACCGTTGCCATTTTCATTGTCTATTTCCACTCCCTTGGGAGAGATCATGATAGCTACAGAAAAGATAAAGGCATGTCAGATAGAGGTAGCTAACCGCGCATTAGATGTAACCCTGATAATTTTAAATATACGCGATTTTGATGTTATATTAGGCATGGATTGGTTAGCTGATAACCATGCCAGCATAGATTGCTCTCATAAAGATGTTATCTTTAAGCCTCCTACAGGAGTCAGTTTTACGTTTAAAAGGATTGGGACCGTAGTCCTACCTAAGGTGATATCCGCATTGAAGGCCAGTAGGCTATTCGACCAAGGAGCTTGGGGCTTTATGGCCAGTGTGGTAGACACTAGGGAGAATGAAGTTACCTTGACTTCAGAGCCAGTAGTGAGGGATTTCCCAGATGTGTTTCCAGAAGACCTTCCCAGAGTTGCCCCGCAGTGGGAGATAGATTTTTCCATTGAATTGGAGCCAGGCACAACCCCTATTTCGAGGGCCCCGTACAGGATGGCCCCGGCAGAGTTGAAGGAACTGAAGGTCCAATTGTAGGAGTTGTTGGACAAGGGTTTCATTTGCCCTAGTATGCACCATGGGGTGCACTCGTTTTGTTTGTGAAAAAGAAGGATGGATCGTTACGTCTGTGCATCGACTACAGAGAGCTGAACAAGGTGACCGTCAAGAACAAATATCCCCTTCCCAGGATCGATGACTTGTTTGACCAGTTACAGGGAGCTATGGCATTCTCTAAGATTGACCTCCAGTCAGGGTACCACCAGCTGAGGATAAAGGATAGTGACATACCCAAGACAGCCTTTCGTTCAAGGTATGGACATTATGAGTTCATAGTGATCTCATTCAGCCTAACGAATGCACCAGCAGTGTTCATGGATCTGATGAATAGGGTGTTCAAGGAATTCCTCGACACCTTCGTGATTGTTTTTATTGATGATATTTTGATTTATTCCAAGACAGAGGCCGAGCATGGGGATCATTTGCGGAGAGTTTTAGAGACATTGAGGGCCAGTAAGCTATATGCTAAGTTTTCTAAATTTGAATTTTGGTTGAAGCAAATGTCCTTTCTAGGGCATGTCGTATCCAAGGAGGGTGTCTCAGTGGACCCTGCAAAGGTGGAGGCAGTTACGAGTTGGGCTCGTCCAACCACTGTCAGTGAGGTGCGCAGTTTCCTAGGGTTAGCAGGCTACTATAGACGGTTCGTGAAGGATTTCTCTCGCATAGCCGCCCCATTAACTCAGTTGACCCGGAAGGGGGCAGCATTTGTTTGGAATGAGGCTTCTGAAAGCAGTTTCCAGGACCTCAAGCAGAGGCTAGTTCAGCCCTAGTTCTCACAGTACCGGACGGATCAAGTGGCTTCGTCATTTTTAATGATGCATCCAAGAAGGAGTTGGGATGCATATTGATGCAGCAAAGTAGAATAGTTGCTTACGCTTCATGTCAGCTGAAGAAGCACGAATAGAATTATCCCACGCATGACTTGGAGTTAGCAACAGTGGTTTTTACTCTCAAGATCTGGAGACATTACTTGTATGGGGAAAAGATACAGATCTTCACTGACCACAAGAGTTTGAAGTACTTTTTCACTCAGAAAGAGCTAAACATGAGGCAAAGAAGGCGGTTAGAACTAGTAAAGGATTATGACTGTGAAATTTTGTACCACCCGGGGAAAGCAAACGTAGTGGCAGATGCTTTAAGCAGGAAGGTGGCCCATTCCGCAGCTGTCATTATCGAACAGAATCATCTATGCAGGGAACTGAAGAAGGCAGAGATTGCAGTAGTCGTGGGGAAGGTCACGGCACAGTTAGCACAGTTGTCGGTGCAACCAAGCCTTAGGCAGAAGATTATTGATACGCAGCGAGACGACCCTTATTTGGGGGAGAGGGTTCGTAGAGTAGAGTCAGGCCAGGATAGCGAATTCTCTGTGTCAGCAGAAGGTGGCCTCTTTTATCAGGGGCGTCTGTGCGTGCTGGCGGTTAGTGACATTAAGGAGGAGCTGTTGTCAGAGGCTCATAGTTCCCTATTCTCGGTTCACCCTGGCAGCACCAAGATGTACCAGGATCTGAAACGTTACTACTAGTGGAATGATATGAAAAGAGAGGTTGTGGAGTTCGTCAGTAAGTGTTTGGTGTGCCAGCAAGTGAAAGCCCTGAGGCAGAGGCCAGCAGGCTTGTTACAACCATTAAATGTACCAGAATGAAAGTGGAAGTATGTGTCTATGGACTTCATCATGGGATTGCCTCGAACAGTTAAAGGTTTCACTGTGATATGGGTCGTTGTAGACAGACTTATGAAGCTAGCACATTTCATACCTGGAAAGTCCACTTTTTCAGTGAATATGTGGGCACAGATATACATGAAGGAAGTGGTAAGATTGCACCCGTGTCCATTGTGTCAAACAGAGACCCTCGTTTCACGTCTAACTTCTAGAAGAGTCTCCAAGCAGCATTGGGGACCCGGTTAAACTTTAGTACAGCGTTCCACCCCCAGACTGATGGGCAGACAGAGAGATTGAATCAGATACAAGAAGACATGTTGCGTGCCTGTGCCATAGTGTTTTCCGGAAGTTGGGATGCTCACTTGCACTTAATGGAGTTTGTGTACAATAACAGCTACCAGTCCACTATTGGGATGTCACCCTTTGAGGCCCTATATTGGGAAGAGTTGCAGGTCCCCTGTGTGTTGGGATGAGGTAGGAGAGAGGAGATTGTTAGGACCTGAATTGGTGTAGACCACAAATGAGGCCATACAGAAGATCAAGGCTCGTATGCAAACAACCCAGAGCAGAAAGAAGAGCTATGCCGATGTAAGACGTAAGGACCTCGAATTTGAGACTAGGTGACAGTGTTCTTAAAGGTGGCACCCATGAAGTGTATTCTGAGCTTTAGCAGGAAAGGAAAGTTGAGTCTGAGATTCATTGGACCTTTCGAGGTCCTGGAACGAGTTGGCCCTGTAGCTTACCGTTTGGCCTTGCCCCCACCATTGTCTTCGGTTCATAATGTCTTCCATGTTTCGATGCTAAGGAAGTATGTGGCAGACCCATCCCATGTAGTTGACTACGAGCCCTTACAGTTGAATGATAACTTGAGCTACGAGGAGAAGCCCATAGAGATTCTTGCTAGAGAAGTAAAGAAATTGTGTCGTCAGGAGATTGCTTTTGTGAAAGTTCTGTGGCAGAACCACCAGTTCAGGGAAGCCATCTGGGAGCGAGAGGTTGAGATGAAGGCCCAGTACCCAGAGCTTTTTCAAGGATGAACTTTCGAGGACGAAAGTTCTTTGAGGGGGGAAGAATGTAACATACCACACCTTTTTATTTATTTATTTTTATGTAAAACTTTTTCCCTTTTTAGTAGTTGTCCTTAGTTGAATGACATGTTTGGAATTCTGAATTTAAAGTATAAATGCGAGGATTTAAGTGTTGTCATAGAATTTATTCTAAAAAATTTCAATTTGGGAAAAGTTATGGTAGGAATTAATTATTTTTGGAAAAAGGAAAGGAATTAAATAGTATAAAGTGGGTTAAGGAAAAAAAATCTAATTAAAGTTATATTATTTTCCTTTTATTATTATTATTTTTTTTTATAAAAACCCCCCTCCCCCCGATTTCTTCTTCCTTGCCGCACGCCCAGCCGCCGCACCCAAGATCTGTCGCGCCTCCCTCATTGCCCAGATCCGCCGCGCCTCCCTCACTACCTCCCGACCGCCGCGCCACCGCCGCTTCAACCCCTGATCGCTGCACACCGTCGCTATCTCCCAGCAGCTTGAGCCGCTGCCGCATCCAGTTGGTTTCTCCGCCGTCCATCGCCGCACTGCCTATCTTCTGTTGCGTGGGTCTTCGTCGGACTTTAAGATTTTAGTAAGATCTATTTTGTGGTTGGTTTTCTTGAAAGATTTTGAATGCCCACTAAGTTGGATTAAAGATTAAATTAGTTCCATTATCTTTATTTTAGATTTGAGCCTAGAAAATTATAGCAGCAACTGTCCAAAAGATTCAAGATCGTTCGACAAGAGTTTTGGGTAAAAGTTATGGTCCTTATGGTTGGTTTGTGTGCATGCTTTGATTACTGAATTAAGTTTGACTTAACCCGTGTATCTTTAAGGTTTCAAGTTGTCATCCATTGGGATTTAAAGTCTGTTAGAAGGAGATTTTGGAGTCGAAATCTTGCAAGTGTTTGTTAATCAAGTTTCGTGTGGGTAAGTCAATTGGTGAGCATTGGATTCCATTTGTATGTTTGGGTCCTGGTTTCATTACTGAAATTTAGTATTATGTATGTATTATGGGACACAATTCAGAACTTATTTGGTTGGAGATCATTAGCTTGGATTAATATCTAAATTTGACTTTGAGGTAAGTAATCTTATCACTGGAACGGCCCACGGGCCAGGCTCTAGTTGTATGCTAGCATGATAAGTGTATGTTATGGTAACTGTTAGCATGTTGATTGACAGTATGACTTGAATCAAAGTATATTCTGGCACAAACTCTGATTTGTTTACATACATACCTAAGTGCTTGATCGTTAGTATGTGATAGTATGTGTTTTCATATGTCGATGTCTGATCTACTGACGTTGAGGCATACTTGTATGTGGTGACTTTATGATATAAGTTATATATGGATGATGTATAATATGTTGTTAAGAATTATGGGTATGTGATGCAGCCATGGTATTAAGGATTTTTATGTATGCTTTAGAACCATACAATGTTGAATCTTAGCATGTTAAGACTGTGTGAATGTCCTCGTTGATTAGTTAGATGCTCACCATTTTGTGTTTCCTTCGGGATTCACCAGTTTATGTTTCCTTCGGGATTCACCAGTTTATGTTTCATTCGGGATTCACCAGTAAGTGTTTCCTTCGGGATTCACCAGTTGTGTTTCCTTTGGGATTCACCAGTTTTGTGTTTCCTCCGGGATTCACCAGTTTGTGTTTCCTTCGAGATTCACCAGTTTTTTGTTTCCTTCGGGATTCACCAGTTTTGTGTTTCCTTCGGAATTCACCAGTTTTGTGGGCATACTTAACTACAATAGGATAGGACTCAGTCTCTTATATATTAGATGTATTTATGTGCCATAAATGGGTATCTAGAGGATACAGATGCCTAGCCTGACCCTAGTGGTGGGGTTACTTACTGAGTATTTTATACTCATTCTTTCTTATGTTGATGTTTTAGGTAAGGGTAGAGATGCACTGGCGATGGCGCAGCGGAATTCATGATCGAGCCACTGGGACTAGTTTTTTTTATGCTTCCGCATCATGAGATTTAGAGTTCTTTTCATGTTTCCTTTAATGTTTAGTTTTGATGTTTGAAACTTATTATTAAGAATTTTTTTCCATATATATTTATTAACCTTTATGATTTATGGGTACCCTATTATTGTTTTTAACAATTGCATTTAATAAGTGTCTTTTGAACTTCTCTTGTTTTTAATTTGCATTTATTTCAAATGACTGAGCAACGTTTTAAATTCTTTGCATGCATTTATTTTAGTAACGGCCTTACCTAGGTCCTAAGGGGTCGCGTCGTTACAACTTCCCTGTGATCGACCTCGGATCACACCGAGAAACTTGCGGTGGAATTACACTTAGTTCCATCATAAGGAAACTTGTGACAACGCAGGGCATACTATTTGAGCATCTCTAATTAACGCATAAATCGTAGTAGTATCACATCATCATGAGCATTAAATATCATACATACCGAACTCGTGACACTTCCACGAGAGAAGGTTGCGTTATTTTTCTTTCTTCTTTTTGCTCTTCTTCTTGCGTTGCGATTGTTCCTTCTTCTTTGTTTGTTTTTGCTACGATTGCATTGCAGGCAGCTACGGATGTGTTGGCATCCTTTTCTTCACACTCTTCATCAGATGATAACTTGTAGAAATAAAAGTTATTTATGCCACCTTATCTAGATATTGCGGCCAAAAGTGAGTATATATGCATCGATTGTATGAAAATTAGCCTAGTATTACAATAATTATAAATGATTGCAGTTACACCCACTAATGCCATAACGATAGAAAACAAGCCGATATTTACTCTGTTTTGTAGGAAACCAAGTGACCGCTTGCACCAGAGGCTCACGAGAAACTGATCAATGCATCTCTGTCACATTGTGCCCGTCAACCAACTATGAAGAGACGATTACCGCAATGACAGCGTAATGTGACATTCGATCAAGAGCTATGTTTCAACCGCATGCGGTAATAAAAATAAACACCGCATGCGAACCTATGGTCGAAAGATGCAGCTGAGCAACGCAAAAGGGGAGGATTGAGACACTGTACACCTAATAGTTGTGAAGAATTTGTTGGATTTTATGTCCTAAAACTCGTAGTTTGTAAATTAATAAATATATTCTGTTTTGTTTTTCGATAAATTTGTTATTGAAATTGTAATCTTGAATCCAATAAACTAAGGTCTTGAGGCTATTTAATATAGTTTGAACTTTATGTAGTGACATAAAGGTGGATCAAGTTCAAATATATAGCCAAAATGGTCTATAGTATATGAATAAGGTTGGGGGCCTTATTCTGGGGACACTATGGATGCGGCCCACTTTGTAGTTAGTACAAACGATGTGATCCTGAATCGTTCATATAGAGATATGTGAGTGAGGGCATCCTATGTAAAGAGTTTAAATAATATTGAACCATAAAATAGTCACTTTTTACGTTCTAAATACCGTTTTATGTATAAAACTGACTATTTCGTTAATTGATGACCTAGGTAACTTAATCTTAATCCTGAGCTAACTATGAACTCCTGTTCACTTAGAATTATCCTTAGATCTGCATAGGTGAGGGCAGCTCAATATTGCTGGCCCAATAAGCCTCCCATTTCAGGGGTAAGATCGGGTGGATAGCTGGGAACATAGGCTACAAGACGGAATTCACTCCTACCTGTTATAGGGACAGTAGATAGGTTGTTCCCTTTAGTACTGAATCTAGATCTTGAACAAGGGGCCCCACCATATCCTTGGCCCGAGAGGGATTTGGTTTATAGGTTGGACCTTAAACCAATTGTTCACTAGAGGATCAGTGGAACTTAAGGAACAAGATGTAGTCTTGGGGGTAAAATGGTTTTTATGACCCAGCCGAGATTACGAACAACATGTGAAGGATTAACTTACTAATCATAGTTATATCAAATGGACACAAATACAGCTATAGTGAAGGGAGTGCAACTACGGGACTTTAGTGGAATGACCCGTTAGTTAACGAATGTTGATTAGCTCCGTCTAAAGAGTTTACCTAGCTAATCTTGGATCGTTGGAGCCCATGATCTATAGGTCCATTAGGTTCCCCTATTAGCTCATATGGAATAAACTTAAAACAGTATGATAGAATAATTTGAATTATTCGTATTAGGTAGAGAGAGAGAAACCGACAAGTATATGTGATATAGTGGTCGGGTTTTTTTTAGCTTAGAGATACAACTATAATATTTAAATGTGATTTAAATATCAAGAATATGAATACATTCATATTCGGAAGCTCGAAAATGATGGAAATGGTCAAAGTTGTAAAAAGTCAAAGAGTTGACTTTGACTTTGAAAAGACAAAACTTTGACCGACCTTATATTCAAATGTGATTTGAATTTCGAGAAAATGAATGCGGATTCATGCTCGGGAGGCCAAAATTAGTCAACACGGAAAAAATCATAAAAAGTCAAAATGTTGACTTTTTGGTCAAAGTTTGACTTTGACCAAATGACTGTTTTGCCCTTTGACTATAGTTAGTGGGAAAAACCAAAATTTTGTTGGATAATTCCACTAACAAAATAGTGGGCTAGATGTTGGCTTATAGTGGAGACATTAAGCCCACTAAGTGAGTGAATTCTAGATGTTGGGATTTTGTGAAGATTTTTCATGCAATTGTTGCATGCCTTTTTTCTATAAATTGGGCTCTTCAGTTAAAAGAATTTTGCCATTTTGAAAATTAGTTTTCTGATATTTGGGCTGGAAAATTACAACTTTGTGAAGAAAAGAAAAGGAAACACCCAAACCTACTAAAAAAATTTCATTCCTTATTTTCATCTCTTTTCTCTCTCTCGGTTCTTTTCATCCACCAGGTCCCACAACTCAGTTCTGAGTCCAAAGGATAGTAGGACAACTCTAGTGGTGGTCCAAAAGAGTTCGAGTCGAGATTCAACGAGGAGAAGCGGTTTTCGGGAGCTTCAAAGGTAGCATCTCTCACTTTTAATTCATTGTTTTTCCTTCATGATGCATGCTTATTTTCTTTAATTTAAGAGCAATTAGAGTGTGATTAGTCCCAATTCCACTGCGTATGTCTCGAGTTCCATCATGTGGTATCAGAGCATGCTAGAATTACTCTCAATTGCTTTTGGTGGGTGTTTTTTTCCTATCTATTCAAGTGTTCAATGAAAAGGGGACTAAAGTAGATTTATTATGATTTTGGCATTTTTTTCTCTTTAAATTTCTTGTGAAAATTTGCAATTGCTCACTTATTTATGTGCATTAATGTGTGAAAAAGGGTCTGTAAATTTGTTGGAGTTATTAGAGTTGAAATTAAGCTGTAAATTCTTGATTCCGGGAGAAGGAACAGCAGCAAATTGGAGAAAAATTGCATCACGGACTCGAATTCTGCTTCCAGACTCGACTCGCTGCCCAGACCCGACCCGGTTCGGGGAAGCTCGCACGCACGCCTACCCGCCTGGATTTGACCTGCTCATCCGCTCCGCTTCGTGCAGTCTCGCGCGTACATTCGCTCGCTTGCCCCAGACCCGCTCCGCGACCCGCGCGCCTACGCCTCCGTTGATTGCCCCAGCGTGCGTTGACAGCTGGTCCAGCCGGTCTGGACCGGTCCATTTGACCTGGTTGAGTCGGTTTGACCGATTTAGCTTAGTTTCTTGTGTTTTTGGGCCAGTTCGAGTGATTTCTGAGAGGTTTCTGATGGTTCAAAGTGTCTGAAGCCGGTTCAGGGAAGCTGGTTGCTGAATTTTGCAATAAATTAGTTATTTGTTTGTATTTAGCGCCAAAATCGGTCCACTTTAATGTTGTTTACCTATTATGCATGTGATGTATAATGTTCTTTGATTAGGTGTGCATATAGTATGCCATATAGTTTTAAAAGCCCACCATAGGAAAAGTATGTGACATGCATTTGTTATATCTTATAAGTGTTATAAAATATATACTATGCATGCTTCGTTTTAATATAAGTGTTATTATAGGATTCGGAACTCCGCGAACTCTAGAAATAGATAGGGTCTCTCAGGTCTATTTTCATTCTTGTCTTTCCAACTTTAGGAGCATAATGATTCCGATCTTTGAGGTCTGAAAATGGAGGTCACACTTACGAGAATTACTAAGTGTTAGTAAATTCTTGACCAAAGTAGCGATAACTGAGTTGCTATAGGAATAAGAGTTATTCTGGTGATAGTATCTAGTCAAGATAGTCTTGGTTCAACGGAGGAATAGTTGATCACCCCTCGGTGGAGGTTATTCTAAACCATTGAAATATCGTTGCAAAATATAATAATGAAGGGTACATTTAAGATTTTTTGCTTGATTGGATTTAACAGATTAATATTTTTACTAAAAAAGATATGTAGCAGAGTCCTTGAACAGAGCTTCGCTCGGGGATATTGACAGGGTGAACGGAGATTACACCTTTCGGCCTTATCTCTTCTTCTTCCCGGATTTTACTTTGTAGCACTCAGCTAAGCTCTTTTCATTCTTTAATCTAGCAGCACTTTGCCCAAATTGAATAGCATAACTTTTCATTGAATCCTCGGGGTATTTATAGACAAAATAGCTTTGACTCCGGCTAAGTGGTCCCCACTGTTGGTTATGGAAATTCCGAATATAGAGGGATTTTATTCCTTCTGTTATGAAATCAGACCGTCAATTGTGCACAACCATTAGCTGTACACGCGTCTGAATCTCCCACTCTTGCATTGCTCATTTGCATCACTCGATCGCAGGTTCGCATGCGACGTTTATTTTTTCAACCGCAAGCGGTTGTCTTAGAAATCAGGATCGACTATCGCATTGCATCGTTTCTTCAATGAATGTCCGTGCAATGACGTTCGATGGCCGCAATGGTGATAGAGATGCGTTGATGAGGTTCTCTCGAGCCTTGGGCGTAAGTGGTGACTTTTGTCTTCCTACAAAATAGAGTAAATTTTCGCCATATTCTCCGTCTTTTGCCGTTAGTGGATTTTATTGCAAGCATTTGAAATCATTATCAAACTAAGTTAATTTACATACAATTAGTGTATACTTCCTCACTTTTGGTCGCAATATCTAGATAAGGTGGCATAAATAACTTGTATTTCTACAAGTTATCACACCACTTCCCCGTGTTCGACCTCGGATCACACCGAGAAACTTGCGGTGGAATTACACTTGGTTCCATCGTAAGAAAACTTGTGACAACGCAGGGCATACTACTTGACCATCTCTAATTAACGCATAAATCGTAGTAGTATCGAATCATCATGAGCATTAAATATCATACATACCGAACTCGTGACAAGTTTATGGCATCGTTTCCGGGGAATTGGTTAATGGTTAATGTTGAATATTTTCATGTTATGTGCAGGACAGATCTCTTTGTACTGACTGTTCAATGCAAAAAGCAATCTAACGGCTTATAGTGTTGGATTAATCTTGTAATTCTAAGTGTACCCAGAGATCAAGTGTATTCTTCGCGCATACTTCATCATGGCTGAATTTATTGGTGAAGAAGTATGGCTGAAGAGAACATGGCACCTGCTGGAAACCTGAGGGGAGATTTGCCAGTGTAAGATCCTATTTTTCTTGCCACTAATCAGAACATCACTATGAGGGAATATGCAGTGCTAGATTTTTACAATTTTTCACCAGGGATTTCAAGACTAGTAGTTGAGAGGAATTCAAGCTTTGAACTAAAACGAATCATGCTGCAAATGATTCAGAATGTGGGACAATTCGGAGGATTACCGGGAGAAGACCCATATGCACATTTAACTAATTTCGCAGCATGTGTAGCGCATTCTCCCTACCTGGTATAACTCAAGAAAGCCTTAAAATGTATCTATTCTCGTACACGTTGCAGGATGAAGCAAAGAGGTGGGCTCAAGCATTAGAATCGGGCGAAATTCATGGATGGGAACAGTTGGTTGATAGGTTCATGAATAGGTTCTTTCCTCAATCAGTCAACGCACAAAGGTGAAGGGAGATCTTGAATTTTGAACAAAAGAACTATGAAACCTTGAGCACCGCCTGGGTGCGATTCCGACAGTTAGTAAAGAACTGTTTGCATATAGGGATCCTTGATAGTATTTTCATGGAAACCTTTTACAATGGCCTGGACCAGTCAACACAAGCAGTTGCCGACTCCTCTGCAGAAGAAGGATTAATGAATAAGACATATACAGAAGCAAAGAATATATTGGATCGCATATCGCGACCCTCTAATGAATGGGTTGATATTGGGTTTGAGGTAAGAGGTCTGGAGCAAGAACAAGTAGAAAGAGCCAATGTGCCGACAAACACAATGAGTGCATTGGTCGAACAAATGACCATGATGACCTCACTCCTCCAGACGGTAGCTGATCAACAGAGAATCTTTCTCAGGGCACAACACAGATTAATGCGGTGAGTCACACAACCGTAATGGATTGCATGCTATGGGGAGAATAGCATCTGAGAGACGCCTGCCCATGGACTCAACAACCCGTATATGTTGTTTATGATGAATCATGGGGCAACGACCTATTGGATTTTATGTCCTAAAACTCGTAGATTGTAAATTAATAAACATATTCTGTTTTGTTTTTCGATAAAGTTGTTATTGAAATTGTAATCTTGAATCCAATAAACTAAGGTCCTGAGGCTATTTAATGTAGTTTGAACTTTATGTAGTGACATAAAGGTGGATCAAGTTCAAATATATAGTCAAAATGGTCTATAGTATATGAATAAGGTTGGGCGCCTTATTCTAGGGACACTATGGATGCGACCCACTTTGTAGTTAGTACAAACGATGTGATCCTGAATCGTTTATATAGAGATATGTGAGTGGGGGCATTCTATGTAAAGAATTTACATGAGACTGAACCATGAAATAGTCACCTTTTATGTTCTAAATGCCATTTTATGTATAAAACTAACTATTTCGTTAATTGATGACATAGGAAACTTAATCTTAATCCTAAGCTAACTATGAACTCCTATCCACTCGGAATTATCCTCAGATCTGCATAGGTGAGGGCAACTCAATGTCGCTGGCCCAATAAGCCTCCCATTTCAGGGGTAAGATCTGGTGGATAGCTGGGAACATAAGATGCAAGACGGAATTCACTCTTACCCATTATAGGGATAGTAGATAGGTTGTTCCTTTTAGTACTAAATCTAGGTCTTGAACAAGGGGCCCCACCCTCTCCTTGGCTCGAGAGGGATTCAGTTTATAGGTTGGACCTTAAACCAATTGTTCATTAGAGGATCAATGGAACTTAAGGAATAAGATGTAGTCTCGGGGGTAAAACGGTTTTTATAACCTAGCCGAGATTAGGAACAACCTATGTAGGATTAGCTTACTAATCATGGTTATATCAAATGGACACAAATATATCTATAGTGAGGGGAGTGCAACTACGTGACTCTAGTGAAATGATCCGTTAGTTAACGAATGTTGATTAGCTCCGTCTAAAGAGTTTAGCCAGCTAATCTTATATCGTTGGAGCCCATGATCTATAGGTCCATTAGGTTCCCCTACTAGCTCATATGGAATAAACTAAGAACAGTATGATAGAATAATTCGAATTGTTCGAATTAGGTAAAAAGAGAGAAACCGACAAATATATGTGATATAGTGGTCAGGTTTTTCAGTTTAGAGATATAGCTTTAATATTTAAATTTGATTTAAATATCAAAAATATGAATATGTTCATTTTCGGAAGCTCGCAAATGATGGAAATGGTCAAAGATGTAAAAAGTCAAAGAGTTGACTTTTTGACTTTGACAAGTCAAACTTCAACCGACCTTATATTTAAATATGATTTGAATTTCGAGAAAATGAATGTAGATTCATGCTCGGGAGGTCAAAATTAGTCAACACGAAAAAAATCATAAAAAGTCAAAATGTTGACTTTTTGGTCAAAGTTAGACTTTGACCAAATGACTATTTTGCCCTTTGACTATAGTTAGTGGGAAAATCCAAATTTTTGTTGAATATTCCACTAACAAAATAGTGGGCTAGGTGTTGGCTTATAGTGGAGACATTAAGCCCACTAAGATAGTGGATTATAGGTATTGGGTTTTGATGGATTTGGTTGATGCAATTGTTGCATGGCTTTTTTCTATAAATTGGGCTTTTCAATTTAGTTTAAAAAGTTTGGCCAATTTTGAAAAATTGGTTTTCTAAAATTGGGCTAAGAAAAAAGGGGAAAACCCAAAACCAAAATTCCATATTTGTTTCCCATCTCTTTCTCTCTCTCGGTTTTCTTCACCCACTGGGTCTTACAGCCCCGTTCTCAGTCCAAAGGATAGTACGTCAACTCTAGTGGTGGTCCCTTTTTGTTCGAGCCAAGATTTGGCAAGGAAAGGCGGGTTTCAAAAGCTTCAAAAGTTGTATGCTATCCCTTTTAATTTACTATTTTTCCTCTTCAAATTGCATGCTATTTTCCTTTAATTTTGAAGCAATTAGAGTGTAATTAGGTCCTAATTCCGCTGCGTATGTCTCGAGTTCCATTATGTGGTATCAGAGCATGCTAGAATTTCGCTCAATTGCTTTTGGTGGGTGTTTTTTTCCTATCTATTCAAGTATTGAATGAAACAGGGACTAAAGTGGGTTTATTATGATTTTGGCATTTTTTCTTTTAAATTTCTTGTGGAAATTTGTAATTGTTCACTTGTTTATGAGCATTCATGTGTGAAAAAGGGTCTATAAATTTGTTGGAGTCATTAGAGTTGAAATTAGGTTGTAATTTCTTGATTCCGGGAGAGAGAACAGTAGCAAAAATGGAGGAAAAATGGCTCACAGACCCAAGATTGACCATAGACTTGAGAGAAGAGCTCCTAGACCCGACTTGCAGCCTAGATCGACCCAGTTTTGAGAAGACTCGCGCGCGCCAGCTGTTAAGTAAATATCTGGCTCGTTCCGTCGACCCGACCCAGTTCTCCACCCAATGTTATCTCGCGTGCGTCGTTCGCCTACGACTCGTGGATCCGACCTGCGCCTCCGTTGACTGCACCAACGGCCATTGACTAGCTGGTCCAGACGGTCTGGACTGGTCTGTTTGACCTGGTTGAGCCGGTTTAACCAGTTCAACTTGATTTTTGGAGTTTTTGGGCCGGTTCGAGAGTTTTTTTTGCCGGTTCAAGATGGTTCAAAGTGTTTGAAGCCGATTCCGGGAAGCTGGTTGCTGAATTTTGTAATAAATTAGTTATTTGTTTGTTTTTAATGCCAAAATCGGTCCACTTTAGTGTTGTTTACCTATTATGCATGTGATGTATATTGTTGTTTGATTATACGTGCATATGGTATGCCATATAGTTTTAAAACCCCACCATAGGAAAAGCATGTTTGATTGAAGGAAGCATGTTATATATGAATGCTCTAGGGTTATAATTGTTATAATTTATTTTATAATTGTTATAAAATAACCTAGACTTCTAAAATCTATAACAAAGATAAGATGCATGCTCACTTAGGGTTAACCATCGAGCAATCCCAATTTTCATAGAAAATAGGTCGATATCTTGTAAAACCGAAGTTACAAGAGAACTCACTCGACAAGATCTTGGCAAAAAGTTAGATAAGATGACTAAGGTTGAAGGTTTTTAAGTTGACGGTTCATGGAACACCTACTACCTGGAGATCGAGCCAGTGTCTGAGTTAGGTTAAACTGGTTTTATGAGCATGCATGAGCGGTGTGAGGTAATAAAATTTGTTTATCACCTAGACATCGTAGGTTAAAAATCCAATATAAAAGTTATACTCGGATGAATCACCTAGACTTAGGATATGTTTTAGTTAGCCGAAATGTATCACTAAGTATTTTATACCCTAACCGTCTAGAACACTTCAGCTGGAGAGAAGTAATGTACTTTTAGCTCAAGCGTCCCTGAAAGTTCACACCGTGAGATTCATGCTTGGCTTTGGGCTGTTCTGGGAGCGGACTCCATTCGGAGAGTGTTTGTATGAGTCAATACCAAGGTGAATAGGGGAAGTTGTTCATAGTAAGTGGGAGAAGGAAGTGTGTCAACACATCCTATGGTCTCTTCCATTAGGTCGCACCGTAAGATTCCTATAATGTGCCTACATGTCTGCCCTGGAGCGACCTTACCAATCGGGGGGTTGTATTATAGGATTCGGAACACCGCGAACTCTAGAAATAGATAGGGTCTCTCAGGTCTATTTTCATTCTTGTCTTTCCAACTTTGAGAGCGTAATGATTTCGATCTTTGAGGTCTAAAAATGGAGGGTCACACTTACGAGCATTACTAAGTGTTAGTAAATTCTTGACCAAACTAGCGATAACTGAGTTACTATAGGAATAAAAGTTATTCTGGTGATAGTATCTAGTCAAGATAGTCTTGGTTCAACGGAGGAATAGTCGATCACCCCTCGGTGGAGGTTATTCTAAATCATTGAAATATCGTTGCAAAATATAATGAAGGGTACATTATTAGATTTTTTGCTTGATTGGATTTAACAGATTAATATTTTTACTAAAAAAGATATGTTTTTCTTTTCAGCATGACTAGCTCCTTAGATCAACTCTTAGCTTCTGAGAAACTAAACAGCGATAATTACTCAACATGGAAAAACAGTATGAATTCAACACTAGTAATAGATGACTTGAGATTTCTCTTTACTGAGGAATGTCCTCAGGCCCCTGCCTCGAAAGAAACACAAGGTAAATATGATTTACTAGTTACTGAGACATGTTTAGTGGAGGATGATACCTCAACCTGGATATTGGATTCAGGAGCCACAACACATATTTGCTTCTCTTTTCAGGAAACTAGTTCCTGTAAAAGGATTGAAGAAGGCGAGATCACCCTCAAGGTCGGAATAGGAGAGGTTGTCTCGGCCGAAGCAGTGGGAGACTTGAAGTTTTTTTTTCAACGATAGATATATCATACTTAAAAATGTTTTGTATGCACCTCTTATGAAGAGGAATTTAATATCTATCGCTTATATTATGGAACAAATGTATAAAATATCTTTTGAAGTTAATAAAGAGTTCATTTTCAGAAAAGGTATTCAAATTTGTTCTGCTATACTTGAAAACAACTTATATAAGTTAAGACCAACTAAAGCAAAATTTGTCTTAAATACTGGGATGTTTAGAACAGTCGAAACTTTGAATAAAAGACAAAAGGTTTCTTCTAATGCCTATCTATGGCACTTAAGACTTGGTCACATAAATCTCAATAGGATTGAGAGATTGGTTAAGAATGGACTACTAAATTAGTTAAAAGACAATTCTTTATCTCCATGTGAGTCTTGTCTTGAGGGAAAAATGACTAAGAGATCTTTTACTGGAAAAGGTCTCAGAGCCACAATACCCTTAGAGCTCGTACATTCGGGCCTCGGTGGACAAATGATGTCAAAACTCAAGGTGGGTATGAATATTTCATCAGTTTTATTGATGATTATTCAAGGTATGGTCATATTTACCTAATGCATCACAAGTCTGATTCTTTTGAAAAGTTCAAAGAATATAAGGCTGAGGTTGAGAACCAGTTAGGTAAAACAATTAAGACTCTACGATCAGATCGAGGTGAGGAGTACATGGACTTAAGATTCCAGGACTATATGATAGAACACGGAATCAAGTCACAACTCTCTGCACTTAATATGCCTCAGCAGAACGGTGTATCTGAAAGAAGAAACAGAACCTTGTTGGACATGGTTCGCTCAATGATGAGCTTTGCTGAGTTACCTGATTCCTTTTGGGGACATGCATTAGAGACTGCTGTCTATATTTTGAATAACGTTCCCTCTAAAAGTGTTTTAGAAACACCTTATGAGCTATGGAAAGGACGTAAAGGCAGTTTACGTCACTTTAGGATTTGGGGATGCCCGACACACGTGTTGGTGCAAAATCCTAAAAAATTGGAACATCTTCAAAACTATGCCTATTTGTAGGTTATCCAAAAGAAACAAAAGGTGGTCTATTTTATGATCCTCAAGAGAATAAGGTATTTGTATCGACAAATGCCCAGCACACGTGTTGGTGCAAAATCCTAAAAAATTGGAACGTCGTTCAAAACTATGCCTATTTGTAGGTTATCCAAAAGAAACAAAAGGTAGTCTATTTTATGATCCTCAAGAGAATAAGGTATTTGTATCGACAAATGCCACATTCTTAGAGGAAGACCACATAAGAAGTCATCAACCTCGCAGTAGACTAGTATTGAATGAAATTTCCAAAGACGCGATAGATAGAGCTAGTTCATCTAGTAAAGTAGTAGATAAAACTAGTACATCTGGTCAGTCACATCCTTCTCAAGAGTTGAGAATGCCTCGACGTAGTGAGAGGGTTGTTCATCATCCTAACTGTTACTTAGGTTTAACAGAAACACAAGTCGTCATACCTGATGACGGCATAGAGGATCCATCGACCTATAAACAGGCGATAAAAGATGTAGACTGTGATCAGTGGGTCAAAGCCATGGACCACGAAATGGAGTCTATGTACTTCAATTCTGTCTGAAAACTTGTAGATCAACCAAATTATGTAAAACCAATTAGTTGAAAGTGGATCTACAAGAGAAAACGAGACCAAGCCAGTAAAGTACAGACTTTTAAGGCTCGACTTGTGGCAAAGGGTTATACCCAGAGAGAGGAAGTGGACTATGAAGAAACTTATTGCAAGCATTTGAAATTATTATCAAACTAAGTTAATTTTCATACAATTGGCGCATAATTCCTCACTTTTGGCCGCAATATCTAGATAAGGTGGCATAAATAACTTGTAAATCTACAAGTTATCAGTACCCATAGCTTTCTGTAAACTAGGCTAAAACTTTGATGTAAATCTGGAGTCCCGATTTGATACTATTGAAACTGGAGCTCCAAACCGACTCACAACTTGATCAACATACAGCTTAGCAAATTGGTCCAGGGTATAAGTAACTTTAACCGGTAAAAACTTAGCTGTTTTTGTCAATCTATCCACAATTACCCATATACCATCATAGCTTGCTGGTGCCTTAGGTAATCCAAATAGGAAATCCATCATAATATGCTCCCATTTCCACTCTGGTACTGGGAGTGGATTAAGTAATCCTGCTGGCCTCTGTCTATCTGGTTTAACTCGTTGACATATTAGACATCTGTCAACATACTCCGCTATTTCTCTTTTCATACCAGGCCACCAGTACGATCTCTTTAGTGTTCTGTACATCTTCGTACTTCCTGGATGCATAACATAGGCCGAACTATGTGCTTCCTCAAGAATAGCTTGTTTAAGTGTTAAGTCCTTAGGTACGTTTATCCTACCTTCTTTTAATAGCACTTTGTCAACTCTTAATTGGTAGTCCGTCCTCAATCCTTTATCTACTTCTTCAGCCAACTTCTGAAGATCAGAATCCTTTAATTGTTCACGTAGAATATCTTCTACGAGCGTAGGACGTACTTGAAATGAAGCTAATAAACCTCCCTTTTGACCAATTGATAATGTTGCCTTAGCATTATACAACTCATGAATTAGTGTACCCTTCACTGAATTGATACTAATTTTAGTTGATCTAGTTTTTCGTCTTAGGGCATCAGTTACTACATTTGCTTTACCCGGGTGATAGTCAATGGTACAATCATAGTCTTTGATCAACTCGAGCCATCTTCTCTGTCTCCAGTTTAGTTCCTTTTGATCAAAGATATGCTTTAGACTTTTATGATCCGTGAATATATGACAACCCTTACCAAACAGGTAATGCCTCCAAAACTTTAGAGCTAACACAACTACTGCAAACTCTAAATCATGTGTAGGGTAAGTTACGTTCATGCTTCTTTAATTGTCAACAAGCATAAGCTACTACCTTTCCCTTCTGCATCGTCGGGATGCATCACAATAGACTTCAAACTTCTTACCTGGTGTAGGTAGAGTTAATACTGGTGCTGTCACTAACCTCTGTTTCAGCACTTGAAAACTATGCTCGCATTCTGGCGACTACTCAAACTTCGCATGTTTTCTGGTCAGGTTTGTCAACGGCAGGGCTATCTTAGAAAAACCTTCCACGAATCTTCTGTAATAACCTGCTAAGCCCAGAAAACTGCGTACTTCGGTTACATTAAGGGGTCATTCCCAGTCGACTATTGCTTTTATCTTTTGGGAATTAACGCTTACTCCGTCAGCTGAACCTATATGCCCAAGGAATACGACTTGATTTAACCAAAAATCGCACTTACTAAATTTGGCATATAACTTCTTTTCCTTTAGCATCTGCAACACCATCCTCATATATTCTTTGTGCTTCTTTGAACTACTAGAATACACTAGTATATCATCTATGCAAACTATCACAAACTGATCCAGATAAGGATGAAATATCCTATTCATCAAGTCCATAAATACCACAGGAGCATTTGTCAAACCAAACAGCATTACTAGGAACTCATAATGTCCATATCTAGTTCTGAATGCAGTCTTTGGAACATCTGTGCCTTTCACCTTTAACTGGTGATAGCCTGATCTCAAATCTATCTTAGAGAATATTGTGACCTCTTTTAACTGATCGAAGAGATCATCTATACGAGGAAATGGATACTTATTCTTAATGGTCACCTTGTTCAACTGTTTATAGTCTATGCATAATCTAAGAGTACCGTCTTCTTCTTAACAAACAAGACTAGCGCTCCCCAAGGTGACACACTAGGTCTAATGTACCCCTTATCTACAAGTTCCTGTAACTGAACTTTTAGTTCCCTCAGTTCTGTTGGTGCCATCCTATATGGTGCCTGGGATATAGGTGTTGTACCCGGAACTAATTCAATAGTAAACTCTATTTCCCTATCAGGTGGTAAGCCTAATAATTCTTCAGGGAACACATCTAAGAAGTTTTGTACCACAGGTACATCTTTAGGTCTTAGTTTCTTATCCTGTGGAACGGCTACATAGGCTAAATAGGCTTTGCATCCTTTACTCAATAGCTTCTTAGCCTTTATTACTGATATTAAGCTTCCTAGAAGTATTCTTTTACTTCCTACCAAGGTTATCTCTTTTTCTCCTGATTTCCTAAACATTATTTCTCTTCTAAAGCAATCCATAGTGGCATAGTGTTTACTTAGGAAATCCATACCTAAGATAACATCAAACTATAGTAATTCTAATGGAATCAAGTCAACCCAAATACTCTGATTTCCAAGAATTATTTCACAATTCCTATAATATTCACGTACCACTAGAGTATCTCCTACAGGCATAGAGATAAAAAAATCCTCGTTCATACGCTCAAGCACTCTATCTATATGTAATGCACACATGCTAGATATGAATGAGTGCGTAGCACCAGGATCAAATAATGCATAAGCGGATTGATTACATAGAGTTATCGTACTAGTTACGACATCTGGAGCTTCTTCTGCTTCCTAGTGTGTCATAGCGTATACTCTACCCTGTTGCTGTTGTTACTGTTGCTATTACCCCTTTTTGCTTTGTTATACCGGATCCTTCACCTCTAGTTCAAGTTGCATTAGGTTGGTTTATAGTCTAGGTAACTTCTCTTTGCTCATTTTGTGATCCATGACCTAGCTAAGGACAATCTCTCCTGAAATGCCCCGCTTGTCCGCACTGGAAACACACATTCCTATTACTATAACATACTCCTATATGAGGCCTACCACAGTTTATACAAAGTGGTTTCCTTCCTGTACTAGCTACTGACTCACTAGCACAACCTGATACTGATCTACCACTCGGTCTAGCTGTAGGTCTTGATTTCTTTCGACTCGAGCTTTGTTGGCTCGTGCCTCCAAAACTCCTCATACCCGATTGTCCAGAGAACAGGGGTCTAAATCTCTTACTTCTCGTTTCTCCAGGTGTCCTAAACTGTCCTTCACCTGGTTGGAGTACATCTTCCCTCGCTACACTCTGCTCTACTCGGATAGCGGTCTCAACTAACTGAGTGAAATTCACCCAATTGGATGTAGAGGTAACGGGTGTACATATCTTTCTTCTCAGACCATTTTCAAATCTTCTACACCACTATTTCTCTTTCGCGATAAGCGGAAGGGCATACTGAGATAACTCAGTAAATATTTGTTCATACTCAGCAACCGTTATCATTCCCTGAGTTAGCCTAAGGAATTCCTCCCTCTTCGCTTCCTTAAATGACCTAGGGTAGTATTTATCCTCAAATACTTGTCTGAACTCAGACCAAGTCATAATTTCCGAACCACTCCTTCTAGTCTCTACCACTTTCCACCACTTCTCAGCCCCTTTCTGCAGCGAGAATGCTGCTAACTCGACCTTACGATCTTCAGGGCATCTCATAACCTTAAAACATTTCTCAATCAAATCCAACCAGATCTCAGTATCTACTGGATCCGTGGCTCCATCGAACGTCGTGGCACCTAAAGCTTTCAGCCTCTCGACGCTGAATTTCTTCTTCTTCTTCTTCTTCTTCTTCTTCTTCTTCTTCTTCTCGACTCGTTTGCAGAAGTCGCTTCCTACTCTACTAAGTCTCTAACTCTTTTCCTCTTTGGATCTAGGTCCCGTCTAACTCCAGGATCTCCGCTGGTAGGATCAACATTCCTCTCCTCAGTCTGCTTGCTCCGCTAGCCACTTCTTCTTAGCATCCTTGCCTAGTTATTAAGTACACATGTTAGAGACTTATCTATAGGACTTAGTCTAATGCATGACTCTCTCTTTCACCCAAAACCTTATGCTCTTAATACTAAGCTAGCTCAAACCTTTCCCAAGTTTACGTATACCTTTGCTCTGATACCAAGCTATCACACCCCGTCCAAACTAACCTCTAAGCCTGAGAAAGGGCGTGACTGCAACAGTTATCAACGCTTTGGCTGACACCTACTGCCTAATAACTCTTGTGGAATAACTCTGATACCAAAATATAACTTATATGCAGCGGAATATCCTTAGGCCAAAATTTATTAGGTGAGAAGCATAACATATTTAGAGTCATTACAACACTAGATTTATAAGTCCCAAAACCCAAAACCCTAGTCCTTATATGAACAACAGTAACATGTGTACAATATTTACAGTAATCACCTAGACAGACGGGTTACAAATCTCTTTATCCTTTAGTGGCAGAGCAGATGCAGAGCTATCTTCAAAGGATTTGACCGCTACCTGGGGGTGGGGGGGGAGAAGGAAAACATTTGAAAACGGGGTGAGCTTGCGCCCAATGAGTGACTTAAGAAAGATAATTAATTCTCATGAAAAATCTCAATAAAGAGTTTAAACTGAAATATAAGCTTCTACAGTACTTGTACTGCAATGTAAACATTTTCCAAGCATAAAGCATATAAAGCTTTTTAATCATAAAACAATAAAACTATTTCTCAGTTGAGAATAACCTTACTGTGTAAAAACAATCCCAACACCAACTACTAGTCAAGAGAGAACCCTTTTGTTCAATCTCTGACTCTAACTACCTACGTGCACGTGGCCATACTAAGTACCGTCATACCTTAGGTACTTCTACTCAGATACCTTCTCAAATGTCCTTCAGTATCGAGCTACTAGGATACCTTCTCAAATGTCCTTCAGTATTCGATTGGTTTGGTACCTTCTCAAAAGTCCTTCAGTACCAATAGATACCTTCTCAAATGTCCTTCAGTATCTAGTTGGGCGGATACCTTCTCAAACGTCCTTCGGTATCGCATTTTAAGTAAAACTAGTCATAAATGACTTTCTCTTTAAAGCATGTAAAATATAACACCTATAAAACATAGCTTTAAAGGTACTAACGCATACTGAGCATATTTAACGCATATAAATAGCTTTTCAACAATTTCTCACACATGCATGCGTTTAAAACATAACTCGTGGTTTGCTTGGAAATCGCTTTGTAAAACTAGCTTGAGAATAATCTTCTTTAAAACATGTTTTCTATAACACGTTGTAATCAAACATTTTAAGCAAATGTTTTAGTCAGAAAATTTTAGCCACTCACCTTGATTGCTTAAGAGCTTTTCTCTCTAGTAGCTCCCTTTTCTACCTCGGGCTTTCTTTTCACCCCTAGAATCCAGTTTCAACTTACAGCTTAGATTACTCATAGTTATGAACTTTATTTTGAGATACTTTCTTCTACAAACATATTCTAAAATGTCTCAAAAAATTACCCTAAAATTTGAGCTCAGAAATTCTCGTGGTTTGGCCGGAATCACAGAATCTTCAAGATTGGCCCAAACTGATCCGACAGCCTGACCATTCTGTCTTCTTTTCAGTTTCCAGCCTGATCCCTTTAAGATTTTCCTCCGACAGCCCTACCCTGTAAACTAGACTTTTAGAGCTTTTAGATGGCTTTAGAATCACTCCAAACGCACGAGTAGATTGGGAGAACTCTTCATCCCAAGTTGATGTGTCCTCTTCAGACTTCACTGTCCAACGCGTCGTCTTTGAAATTCTATGACTAACGCATGGATTTGGCTCCAACGCAAGGTTTACTCCACTCTTCCACTCTTTTTACAGTATTTCTGAGTTGTGATATAAAAATGAAGTCTCTTGGCTCTATTTATAGGCATCCAAACATTCTCCGGAGTTGACACCACCTACTTGGCTGCATGGCCAAGTGTCTCCTCCTCACCTCATCAACACAATCTTGCATCAGCTCGAACCAAGGTGCCCTCTTCTCATGTGTCTACCTCAATTGCTTAACCCTTAAGGCTTCCTCCCAAGAAGACACATGGTTTTGCTGACGTTTTCTTTGTGATCTCATCCTTTGTATGTGTCCAACTCTTGGATGTTCAATACATAATCCACACTTAAAGCATAGCCTATCATCAACACATAGCAAGCCAATTACAATTCAACTTAGCCATCGCAAGGAGCTAATCATCACCAACGCATAGGGTGACCGTCCATCCTCGACGCATGACTCACTAGGTAGCATTGCACGACTTGCTTGGCATGGGCGCATGGTGTTGGCCACCAACGCATAGGCGTGCTACATAGGCTGGCCGCTCGACGCATGGGCGTGCTTGGCCGCTTGATGCATGGGCGTGTGGCGTGTGCTGGCCATCGCTTGCTTGCTCGGCCACATGGGTGTGCTTGGCCGCATCGGCTGCATGTCAGGGCACCTCAACGTACGGCATGGCTGCTAGGCAGGGCGCTCAACGCATGGGCGTGACCACTCGACAGTGCGCTTAACACACAGGTGTGTCTGCTCGACGCATTGGCAGGGCGTCCGACCGAGGCTGCTCGACGCATGGCATGGGTGCCGGCCGAGGTTGCTCGACGCATGGCATGGGCACTGGCCCAGGCTGCTCGACACATGGGTTATCTTTCCATGCATGCCTCGCCTATCCGTGTGCCTTCCAACGCGTCACCTCCATCTTCCTTCCTTCAGCCGCATGCCATTATCAACACACCTTTCCAATGCATCAACACCTAATTTCCAAACTTAGGTACATATTTGGAAAGTCATAGATAAAGTCAAATGTAGAAAAACTTTTGTGGTTGCCAATACCACATCACCATTAGCAAGCTGAAGATTATCTTCAAGAAGATTCATGATGTCAAAAATCTCATTGCGATCTGGCGGTACATATTTGGAAACCAATTCAAGTATGACACTGGGCCCATTCATTAAATTTTTTGATCCTGTAAGTATATCATTTTGTTTCAACTAAGTATAATAGATATTCTATCGCGAAAATTCTCGGCACTTACATATTATACAATGAATGTATAAGAACCATTCAATGGAGAGATTAGCTTAGAGAATCTAAAACAACACAATAAGTACAATCCTAAAGTTATTGTCCCTATCACGTACTACAAAACTTCTCTTGAACTGTGACTTTCTGCAAAGACAAATTAACAGCTAAAGAAGGGCCGTCATAAAGTGAAATAAGAAGAATACACAAGAACATCCCAAAAGTTTTGATTATCCACTACGTCATTACCAACATCCGAACTACGGAAAACTATGGCCAACAAGATCAAAACTATATGGGAAAAAGTTAATGTTTTGAACACCCCTTAGAAAAAGAAAATGGGCTCGGAACAATCTTGTACTACAGATTGATACATTTGTTGGTAAATGTATGTTATTTATAAAAGTAATTATGAATAAAGTTCAATATTTTGGATGACAAGAGTTATAATCCAATAGAGTAAACAGTAAGGCGTGCAAACGCGTGAAGAAAAGCCATAAAGGAAAGCCAAAAAATAAACTTTTTAACCCGCAATGACGTAACATAATCTTAGAAGTCATTTTAACAAAATATCACTTACTCTATAATAAAAAAAAATCATGAAAGTCTTACACAAATTTAAAATTTTACTATCCATTCTCTCAATAGCCAAACAAGCTAAAAAACCGAAGACTGGAAAATAAAGCTATACACAAAAGCAAACTTGTGAATTAACATGTATATCATAAGATGTTGTAAGGCACATTCATGCATTTTAAGGGAGAAAAATAACAAATAATATGTAGAGAATGATATCCATTGACTCTTAAAATGATTGCACATAACAACAAATACAAAAGCACATGTAACTAAAAGGACACTAGGAATTAATGCCATCAGTTATACACGAAGCATATCTAGATACAAGTATTTATAAGATCATTTTTTTACCACTCAATCCTTACAAAGGTTTTCAGAAAAAGAATTTGAATGAACAAACTAAATCAAGCTAGTGAAATTTTGAAAAGCAGAATCCTAATTCAAGCTAAATGATTAATTTGAATAGGAGTAATACAATACCTGTCCACACAATCCAGTGATGGTAGTCCATAACCACCACTAACAACAGGACTAGTGACACCCCTATTTTGCAAGCTCTACAGAAAATTACTCTAATTCAAAAGAACAAGATTGTGCTCATAATTATAAAAAGGCAGAATGACCAACGTCCACAAGGAAGTGTTAAACCTAGCTACCTGCCAAACACACTTCAACAGTTAATAGCTAGTGTATTGGATTTGTAAATATGAACAATATTCAGATTGTACCAGATGCATGAATAGATTAAAGTAACTAATATCACAATTCTAAGAAAGAAGTCACAAGCATAAGCGATAAGTATTATACACGACAAGAGGATTGAAGGAAAAAGAGAAAAAGACCTAGTGACCAACGTCCACAAGGAAGTATTAAACCTAGCAACCTCCCAAACACACTTGAACAGTTAATAACTATTGCAATAGACATGAAAACATGCAACAGATTGTACGATATGCCTGAATCATGAGATTAAAGTAACTACATCACCATCTAAGAAAGAAGTGACAAACATAAGTGATAAGGTATTGAATATACAAAGAGAGGACTGAAGGAAAAAGAAAAAAAGGTAAAATTTTAAATTGGGAGGGGGGAATTCACAGGCCAAAAACAAAACCAGATGGTAGTAGTATGAACGATCTGATGCTTGAGCTGTGGCAGAAGTAAACAGAAGCTAACCTCAAGGACTGCATTATACATTTTTTATCGTTGACATACCTCTGGTGCTCCTTAATATTCAGTTCCAAATGTTTTTATAGAAATAGAAGCCCAGCAGGAAAATAAATCCTCAACTTTCTACTTAACCTCGTTAATATCTCCTTAAATTGAAAAACTTTGTTGTTAAACTGGCTGTGGGAATTGCTGCAATTTTTTGCTGATTTCCGTAAACTATCTTCCTTTACAAAATCCAGTAAGCACTTGTGATTGGCTGTTTGTAAGGCAAAATGAAGCTTCACAGACCTCAATTTCACAATGTCTCTACCCAAATTCATCAACAGATCACAATGATATCTTTATATTCATGAACTCGGTTCCATCAATGAAATGGAAAGCCAAAAAACAAAAATTCAGCAAAGTTCAAAATTCCATCAATCCAAACAAATATCACAATAAACCACAAAATCTAGAGAAAGAAGTGATTTCAAAAGCCAACAAATACAAGTAGTTAACATAAGAAATGAGAACTCTTAACAACCATATGTCAAATAAGAAAGTAGAACTCTAAAGATTAATTTCGAGAATCGTGTCCTTAGAGTTAGACTCTTTCTATAAGTACTTCAAGAAAAGCAGTTTTTACTATTCTACAGATCATGTCAAACTCAAAATATGTCTATTAAGTTGAATAAGTCTACAACCATCTATCAAATAAAGCTTTACGATACAAAACACAAAATGAATAGCACACTTAACAAGAAAAAAACAAGCTAACAATGAATAAAATACCTAACAAATGGAAACATATCACAAATCATCCACCATTTGAATCGCATAAAGAAAGATGACAAGCTACGGGGTTTCAAGTACTTGCCTCAGTGGTAGACCAACTAATGACCAAGGAGGTAACAAGTATATATCTCCTCACTTACCACAATCAAGCACTAATCAATTTATGATAAATTAAAATGACAATATAAACACTATTTTATGGTTAATTGAAATGGGGAAAAAAACAAAAGGGATTCGACTTTAGGGAAATTCTATAAGATGCCCCAAGTCATATACAATCTTGGTACAACTGTAAAGGAAGTAAAGAAGAAAGAACAGAAAGAACCTAGGGAACATTACCATATCTTAACATGTAACTAACTTTACATTACCATTACCAAGTCCTGTACAAACTCAAAAGGGAGTGTATATTGTTACCAGGCATCCATGAAATGTAAACTTGAAAAAAAAAAATTGAATAAATTTTGTTAAGTATATATTGATTCACTCTGTCCTGCTACAAAAAAAATATATATATTATAAGTGATAAGTTACCATACTACAAACTTAATGAGAAAATGGCTTGTCGATGTAAACATTAAGTTAAGTATATATCATAATGCTAAAAGTAATTGAGTGGCTATTAAATACAAGACGGTTATGTAAGCCGAGGTTGCAATAAAATTTTTTCTTAATCTGCATAGTTGTCAATTCATAGAGTAGAATCCATAACAAGAGGTCCACAATAAAAGGTACCACAAACTTTCAAAATGAGCAATGTTTAGTCAAAATGCACAAAAAATAGGATATGTACCCAAGAACATTTTGAAGAATCAGGCACCCATTGTATAAAAATTTAAGGAAAATTGTCTAGTCTCTTTCCGATGTTTGTAGGCTCAACCTAATAACTAAAAGAAAAGACAATAGTAACTGAATTCATTTTGACAAAATACATGAATATAAACAAAAAAATTACGAAATGTATAAAAAAAAGAACAGACAACTAATTTTATGAAACTAATTTTATGAAACAGGGCCTTATTCAAATGATAATAATAAAAAAAAAAACTTTAGCGATTGCAAATACATTGTACACACAGTTAGTGTGCAGTAAGACGAATACGTTGGCTTTTCTATGAATTAGTTTTTGAAACGATGATTTATCAAGCAAGGACCAATTGTCTAATTTATATTAGGTAGTGACATCCTACATAGGCTTTGAAGGGGAGGAGAAAATTGGCTTGTATAAAAACTAAAATTCCATTTTTAGCAAGTGTATACATAAACTTGCATCCCACCACAACTCTTTCTTATTTTGATTTGCTCAAAATGAAGCTAGTGTAAACATAAACCATAATTAGTTTCACCCAAAGAGCATAATTTCAAATCACACTTTGCCTCAAGTGTCATTAAACCACTTACCCAAATGTGCGTTTGATCCAAAAAACATCCAAGATTCCACTCAAAGACTTCCTCCTAAACACAAGGCAACATTAGAGAATTAACCCAAATTTTCCAACAATAAAAAAGCATTCCAATGGAATTCAAAACCTTAAGAACTTACTAAAATCCACCAAAACGGACTTTACCTCTGCTGAATAGCAGCTTCGACACCTTCCAAACTTCAAATCCAACCCCGAAAAACAAAATTAAACCAATTATTAGGCCAAAACATCAATGGCTGAACAAGACCTTCAAGAAAAATCACAAAACTTACCAAAATAAACTAATCCTTACATAACTCCAACATTCTAACGAAATCCATAGGAACCACGGAGATTCGTCGATGGCAGCGCACAGTGGCAGAACTTGCATGCCCAAAACCCGAACAGACGCGTGATACTATATTTATATATATTTAACTTCTAAAATCAACCAATCATATACAATTGGCGTATTTAATTTATATACAATTGGCGTATTTAATTTTTAAAGAAGGTGAGCTAAGCATTACCTTATCACAAAACAACTCCAGCTGAGTCCTTCTCCAGCTCACCACATATAAGAAAACAAAATCTGTTAAAAGGAGGTTAACAACTGAAAATAAGTAAGTACTCTTTACCTTGTAAATCTCTTATAAAAATGTTAAGAGAGGAGAAAAAATAGTGAGCGAGTTCATTTTGTGAAGAATTTTGTAAAACTATGGAAACATCTTAAAATCACTTGAATAAAGAAAGAAACCCATACCTTTGAAAGTGTATGTAGGTCTATTAGACCAAATCACTATAACCATTAAGTTGATCTTTTTCTTCTCTTTACATTTCTTATACTACACGTTAAAGATTTTTATCTTCTTCTTTTATTTCATCAAAATACCCCAAGAACACATAAGAGAGAAAGAAGAACGAGAGAGTTAGATCTCAGAGAAAGAGAATAAAGTCTGAAATAATTGAATATATGAGGTAAGTGTGATTTTTTACCCTTGAGAGTAGTTCAGCTACGTGGCTTAATTTGCTTCACACATGGCACCTATCATGTGAAACCCGGATCTCCATTTCCTACTTAAGTAAGTGATTAAGGGGTTAATTAGGAGAAAGTTAAATCCTATGTTATGTAAATAATCTAATAATTTTACAATTTTCATAATAACTGTAATAATTGTCACCTTCTGTGGATCAACAATTAGTAAGAGTGAATGTAAACTATAATGGGTAGGTATTATAGTTACGATAACCATATTTGATTTTGGAGTACGAGTAGAGAGGACTCTAAAAGGATAAAAAGAAGAGAAAACCTTGAAGACTTAAATCCTGAATAGTGAAGAAAGGATTGAAAAACTGAGGAAAATATAGAAAATTATTTGGGAAAATTCGTGTGGAAGTTGCACGGAGATAAACCATATTCACAGTAGTTAACGAGATTGGAAAGAATGAGAGTGAAGAGAGCAACACCAGCGAGAGTGAGGCAGCGAGAGAATGGGAGAGAGCGAGATTGATTTGAGCGAGAGAATGGGAGAGAGCGAGATTTATTTGAGCGAGAGAATGGAAAGAGAGCGAGAGTTTGAGTAAGAAAGTTGAAGAGAGCGAGAGTGGAGAGAGCGAGATTGTGAGCGAGAAAGTGGGAGAGAGCGAGACCAGCAAGAAAGTGGGAGAGAGCGAGAGTAGCCTGAACGCCTCATTCGAACGTCACGCCCACGCGATCGAAGGAAACCGCCTGTGCATCGAACGGTCGGGCATTTATGTGTTGAATTTGGCCATGATCTTATAGATTATGCATTGAAAACTCTAAATTGAATACAAACAAAGCTTGAAGACGTAAGGGCAAACGTCAATTAAAATTTAGGTGTCCGATTAAGAGAAATT
>NC_143486.1:14772829-14900635 GCF_027475165.1 Benincasa hispida
TTCCCTCATGAATAGGAGTTCATAATATACTCAGGATTAAGACTAAGTTGCCTAAGTCATCCAATTGAAATAGGAACCTAACTAGTTAACGGTGTTACTGTTGGGGTTGATGCCCTAAATCTCATAGGGTCCTATAGTTTGTAATTATAATGTACAAACATTTTATTTATGTAATAAAATATGTGATGTTTTATTTCAAAATTAGTTGCATTAGCCATAAACAAATAAACTAACATCCAAGGTTATCTTGTAGCTTAAACATGTATGTAGAGACATACAGGTGGATCGTATTTAAGTGATAACCTAAATGGTCTGTAGTAGATGGATAAGGTTGTATACCTTATCATGTTGACACTACAAGTATGGCTGGTTTTGTAGATGCTACAATTGTTGCAAAGTGCTACAAATGATCTGATTCTGATCATTCATGTGGGAATATGTGAGCAGGGATATTCTATATAAAGGAGTTTGTATAAGACCGAACCACGAAATGTTTAGTCTTGTTATATAACCCATTCATAATAGAGACTTACATTTCACCAGGATGACCATAGGTAATATGACCTAAATCTTGAGTGAGTTGTGAACTCCTGCCTATGAAGACAGTCCTTTGATTTGTACGGGTGAGAGTGGTCAAATTGCAGATTCAACAAGCCTACCATTTTAGGGATTCGTCTGATTGGGGAGCTAAGAACACAGCTACAGAAAACGAAATTCACTTCTTCTCCCATGTAAGGCAAAGTAGATAAATTGCTCCCTTAAGGGCTGATTCCGAGGCTTGAACAATGTGGCGTCATACCCTCTCTTAGCCCGAGAGGGTTTGATCATAGTTGGACTATGATTTTTTGTTCATTAGAGGGATCAATAATACTTAAGGAGTTAGATGTAACTATAGGGGCAAAACGGTAATTTTGGTCCAATTGTACTTAAGAGCAATTTGTAAAGGGTCATCGTATTGTTGATTGGTTATATCCAATGAACACAGAAATACATCTGTAATGCGACGATTGCAGCTGTCGATTTTTAGTGGAGTGCCCGATATCTAACGAATGGTAAATAATTTAATTAAATAGTTTAATTAATTATTCATGTAGCATTAGAGCTTCAAGTTGCAGGTCCATGAGGCCCCCTCGGTAGCTCAATGGGAATACATGAGAATCAGTTTTTCTCAGTTTTTGGATTAATTTAAATTGTTCATATAAGCCCTTATCCCTTTTTCTCTTGTTTATGCTTAGCATCAACCTAGATAAGTGAGCTTATATACCTAAATGAATAACTTGGATTGTATGACCTAAGAAAGTTCTAATTCTAAGTGTTGGAATGAAAGTTGGAAATTACTTAACAAGTGCGTAGAAATGTATTAATACATATTATTATTGGAAAATTTTTTCATGATTTGACACTTGTATAGTGAACATGATTTGTTATTGGCTAAGGGTTACAAGGAAAGAAAGAACAAATTTTTTAGGAAATGCAAGTTCGCCGAGAGGGGCATTGGAGTTGTTTGTTTCTTTTAAAAAAACATTCTTGGATTAATTTGCTAAAATCTAAAATTAATTTAACTTGATAAATCTTGTAAGGCTACAAAGGATAAGGAAAATAAATAAAAAGCCACGTAGTAGGGCAAACAAGCAGCTGGGTGGAGGACTTTGATTGGAGGAAAAAGTGTGCAGCTTCGGCCAGAAATTTAGGGTCTGAAGAATATGATGGTTCTCCCAAAATACTTGTGCAAAAGCTTCCATATTTAAACCATATTAAATCTTATTGAGTTGTGAGTCTATTCTAAGGATTCTCAAGAGATTTGGGATCGGAAAATTGAAGAAATCGTGAAGATAGTGAAGGTTGCCTGGGAAACTGGAAAATCCGAGTAAGGTGTAGTCCAGGAGAGATTCTGATCCCTGAAATATGAGTTAAAAGCTGTAATTTTGAGGTTAGTTAGCTTAAAGGTTTCTTAACATATTTCATGAAGGAAGTATGTGTAAATTTTCGCTTTAAGTTTGGTTAAAAGTTGGTTAAAGTGAAACCAGTGTTTTCTCGAATAGGGTAGCTGCAGGCCAACCACCCCCCTAAGGCTGCTAGCCCCACCAACACACCTTCTTCCATGCCAGCGCCCCTCAACACACCTCAACCCATCCAGCCTTGCCCACCCACGGCCAGCCTCGCCCACCCACGCCCACAACCCGCGCCCATGCCCATTTCTAGTGCCCAATTGCTTGTTTTTTAGCATTTTGGGTGTTGGTCAGTATTTTTGAATCCCAATTAAGATTTTCTTGATATTTTGATCCTAGAATGAATACTTTTGGATTAAAAACTGAATTTTAGGCCATTTTGGATAATGTGAAGAAAATGGACTTAAGGAGCAAAATGTGAATGTTTAGGTGTTAAAATGAGTTCAAGTGGTTACATTGAATCACTATGGGTTGTTTAGGGTTGATTTGATGTCTTGTGAGTGTCTAGTAACCTTAGGACTTTATTTCAGGCCAAATTGAGGTTGGAAAGGCTTACAACCCAAGGAGCTTGTGCCAGTGATTGTGAGTGGTTTACTTTCGAGTGTTTTGATATAGAAACTAATTATATATTATAGTAAGTCATGATTTCTGAAATGTGATGGCATGATCTATTTTACTTGACTGATATTTCAAAAATGCTTAAAGCATGATTTCTAAACTCTCGATAGTTTTATACAATTTTGATTTATCAAAATATAGTTTGAAATCAGAGTTTACATACTTGTGATTTGTATGGTTTTATGAAAACCTCTTGATGGTGGAATCAAGGTTGTTGAATGGTTGTGGAAATGATTTCAAACTACTGATTCTTGTCCCGAGAGATGGTTATGTTCCCGTGCTACTTGAATGTGTTTCAGTAGTACTGCTCAGGCGATCATGGGGCTACCGGGGTCAGATGTGGCCAGAGTATACCAGGAAGTCCAGAGGAACCTACGCCTGTAGCACCACTCAGGCTATCAGGGGGCTACCACCGGGGTCAGAAGTGGCTAGAGTATACTGGGGAGTCCAGAGTAACCTAGGCCTATGGTGTGTATCTATGCTTAGCCTTGAGGCAACTCTGCGTACACGTATGACCTTGTGATTTGGTTTACACCGCGGGGGGAATTCTTTGTCTAGAATAACCCGCCATTGTAAACGAGTATTTGGGTACAGAGTTTGTGTGGTTTTCTGATAACGATTGAATGCTTTAAAATGTGCTTATGAGAGTTGATCATGCCACTATTTTACTAGCACGTGTTTGAAATGTTGTTGAATCTTTTATACTTGGCCAATGTTTTATTGAATGATTTAATTATTTTTATTGATGATTTAGAAAGGAATAACTTATGTTTATATTTAATTACCACTCACTGAGCATTAGCTCATGCTTTCGATGTTTTATACTCCCCCCCCCCACCCCCCAAGTAGCGTTAAAAGTTCCGGAAACACGCTGAGCTGTTTACTGCCACATGACAAGAGTCTCCTGCTACATTGTAGGCCTTGCACTATTGTAAATAGATTGCATATCACGAACCTTACGTGTCATGGTTTTGGGATTATGGGACAAGAGGAGTTGTTTTATTGTGTAATGTCTGAAGGTGTTTCCGTTGTGTCTAAACTTTGTTCATGGTTTGTATATAACAGGAGATAGAAAGTTTATGAAACTTGTTTGCGGATATCGTAATATGGAATATGTTGAATGGAAATTAAATGTACTAAAGGATTATTGTGTAACTATTCAGATTTAAGCACAGGTTAAGTTGGTTAGTAAGATGCTAAATGTCATCGGGGGAGGTGATGTTTAGCATCTTCACGCCTCTTTCTAGATTAGGTGGGTAATCTAGAAAGGGGTGTGACAGTTCAAATTAATTGAGGGAATTAATTATATATGATATAACTAATTTAATTTTAATTATATATGATATAATTACTCTAATGTATTTGATACATTATAATATTAATTATTTATGAGAGGAAATAAATATTTGAATATGATTGAAATGTTAATTATATGAATTGGATTCACATTGTTAAATTTAAGGTAAATGTAATTTATATTAAATACCATTGGTGAGAGAAATGAAACTTTAGCTTATATTTTATTTGATACAATATAGAAACTATATTTTATTTGTTATATTTGATATAGAATATATATATATATATATATTATGATAAAGTTTTCATCATATAAATATATATTAAATTATTTATTTATTTAATTAATTAATGGGAGGAAGTTGTAACTCCCCTCGCCCCTCTTTTCTCTCCTCATCGTGTAAATGGTAGGGTAGTTGAGTCTTCTTCTTCCTGCAAAAAGAAACAGAAGTTAGAAGACAGTAGGTTTTGTTTTTTTTTTTTTTGTGATTTTTTTAAGAGAAATTACCATCCTCCTCCTCTCTTCTCTCAATAAATTTCATTCCCTCATAAAATCCAAAATACCTAGAGCCCACACTTCCTGGGTTCTCTGTCTGAGAATACTGAGGATTCCTAGTGGTGGTGCATAATTGGCCTTACAAATTGTACGTGTTTTTCACAGAGAAAAGGAAACGTAAAGATTTCAAATTCTTCAAGGGTAAGCCTCCTATTCCCTTTTTTCACTTCTAGTTTCTTTGGTTTAAGTATGTTGAAAATTATGTATTAAATGCATAATTGGTTTTCTATCTCTGTAAAATTATGGCTTCTGTAAAAATGGGATCTGGGAAGATCCGCTTCCGCTAAAGTATCCCCTCATCATGGTTCACTTCAATTGATATCAAAGTGAGGTTTTGTTCCCAAATTTCCAATTTTTATGAATTAATTTTACATTTTTGGTGGGGTTTTAGTTTCTGCATTCTGTGATTCATGTGACGTTTTATTTTGAATGTGGTTTTGTTCATGGATGTTTCAGGATTGGGCATATAGAATTATGGCTTTCTTTTACGAATATGGTGATGTAAAGGCCCGTGTTTTTGGGGCATAATTTTGTTTAGGCTTAAGGCTTCCTCCCATGCATAAGTCTTCAAATTGCATGTCCTTAGATGCAACCACCTCAATTTCTTAGGGCTTAAGGCTTTCTCCTAAGAAGACACACGGTTTGATGATGTTTCCTATGTGACCTCACCCTTTGTATGTGTTCAACTTAGGGATTTCAACGCATAATCCACAACAACGCAGCCTAAACTCAATGCATAGATGCTTGGCCGGCCAATCAATGCATAGACGAGGCCTTTCGACGTTCGCGTGGGCGAAACGTTCAAATGCATCACTGAGCGAAGCGTTTGCTGCGCGCTTGCTCGACGCATAGGCTACTCTCGCTCTTTCTGGTCTCGCTAGTCTCGCTCTCTCCCACTTTCTCGCTCAAAATCTCACTCTCTCCTTCAATCTTGCTCGCTCCAATCTCGTTCTCTCCCACTTTCTCGCTCTCTCTAATCTCATTCTCCTACTTTCTTTAACCATATGTCTTTACACAAATTTTCCAGATTTTCTCCAAAATCAATTTCCCTATTTTTCTTTCAATTCTTCAATCCTTTCTTCACTATTTAGGATTTAAGTCCCTAAGGTTTTCTCTTCTTTTTTATCCTTTTAGGGTCCTCCCTACTCGTACCTAGGATCAAATTTTTCTGTATTCCTTGTTAAATAGGGCGCGACTCCTTGTTGATAACTGCTTATGTTGGAAATATCAACACTAATACTTGTTATTAGAAATGTATCTGCTGACACTTATCAACCTTTTGTCAGAATAATCTTCGTTCTCTCCCTTAGAGTAGCGTAGATTATCAACAGTTTATCAACATCTGTCAGTTTATGGTTATCATAACTATAATACTTAACTCATATTCATTATAGTTTACATTCAATCTAACTAATTGTTGATATACAGAAATGCGACAATTATTATAGTTATTATGACAAATGTAAAATTATTAGATTATTTACATAACATAGGATTTAACTTTCTCCTAGTTAATCCTTTAATCACCTACTTAAGAAGGAAAAATAGAAATCCGAGTTTCACAGCTGGTGTTGCTCATGGTGATCTCGCTGGTGTCGCTCGTGGTGATCTCGCTGGTGTTGCTCTAGGGGATCTCGCTGGTGTGGCCCATGGGAATTTCACCAGTAGAGCCGTCAGTGTAAAATTCCTTTAATAAATGAATTAATTGAGGTATTTTACTAAGAATTCTCAGTGGTTTAACTGGAAAATATGTCCTTTCAGGCCAAGAGGAGCTAGGAGAAGCATGTAACCCGTTAAGAGGCCAACAAGCTATGAGTGACTATGTGATGAATTAATGTTTTAATAATTTAGAAACTATGGTTCCTTTGAAGCTATTTCTCATGCTAAGTCTTGGAAACTATGATTTCTGTGAAGTTAGTCTCATGCAAGTGTTTAAATGATGTGCCAAGCAACATAATTGTGAAACGGTTTCTCATGCTAAGTAAAGCATGTTTTACATGAGATTTGTGTAAATATGTTATCCTGTCCAAATAATTTCAGTAGGTTTAAGTAACTCCATTTTTATGATGAACCAGTATGATGGATGAACTGGTATGATGATGATTTGAGCACTAATCTACTAAATGTTTATGACTAGTTTTACTTAAAACGAGGTACCGAAAGACACTTGAGAAGGTACCTGGCCAATTTGATACTGAAGAACTTTTGAGAAGGTGTCTGCCCAATTTGATACCGAAGGACATATGAGAAGGTATCATAGAAGCTCGATACTGAAGGAAAAATTTGAGAAGGTATCTGAGCGAAAGTACTTAAGGATACTGAAGGACAATGAGAAGGTATCCACGTCGAGTACCTGAGGATACTAAAGGACAATGAGAAGGTATCCTAGTCAGGTACATAAGGGACGATGGTACTCAGTTATAACCACGTGCACGTAGGTAATACGACATTGAGGGATTGAGCAAAAGAGTTTTCCCCGACTAAGGTTGACGTTGAGGGTTAGAACTATTAGTTCACTCTCAACTAAGGATAAAGGCAGTCATATATTCTTCTAGGCTAGAAGGATAGATTGAAATATCTAATGCTTGTAAATGTTTATCAACGCTTGATGTTTACTAATGTATGAGTTTTCCAAGTATGTTTTCCATGTCTAACGCATGATTAGTGGTTTTACAAGCTAATGAAATATACAATAGCATACATCCATACATACATTGAACTATATATTATAACAATTATAATATAAATGATACATGGATATGCTATTAATGCATGCATGTGTATGTTATAACTTTTACACTATATGATGCATGGGCATGCTACATTAATTAAATCATGCATATACATATATTATAACACTTACAATATAAATGATGCATGAAATTAAATGCATAACCTATGGTGGGATTTTATTTTATATGATATACAATACGACATATAAAAAGGAATAAAACATACAACACATATATATTTCAAAAAACAGTTAATGGACCGAGATTGGACACCTATTATAAAAAATAAAGGCTAACTATTACAAAATAAAAGCAATTTGGCTCGAAACAGGTGGACCGAGCCTAGAGCTGCTGAAACCAGACCAGGAATAAAACCCAAGCAGCTCAAACCGGAAAACCCACGAATCGAACCGGATCGGCAGACCACAAACCATGCACTAATCGAAGCATAACCATGTGAAATCTCCTTCTCGGAGCGTCGCAACGCTATGAAGTATTTCTTTGTCTCCCGCATCGCAGTGTCGTAATGCTAGGGCACAGCATCGCGATGCTACTGTATAGCCAAGAAGAAGGTGTCAACATTTAGGGAACGTTTGGACGCCTTTAAATTGGACCAAAGGATTCATTCTTCAGATCACAACTCAAATTATATTTCGAAAGAGTGGGAAAGTTGAGGAAAAGTGCGTTGAGAGCAAAATCCATGCGTTGGTCTTAGAACTTCAAAGAGGACGCATTAGACAGAAAGCAACATCGAATTGGAACGAGGATTTCTCTTAGAATACTCGTGCATTTGATGTGATTCTAAAATCATCTGAAAGTGAAAGGAGTCTAGTTTTCATGGTGGGGCTGTCGGAGAAGAAGCTCCAAGGAATCGGGCTGAAGAATGAGGAAAAGACAGAGGGTTCGAGCTGTCGAGTAAGATGGCCCAGTCTTGATGTTTTGATATTTCTGGCCAAACCACTAGAAGTTATGAGCTAAGATTTTGAGCTATGCTTCCTGAGACATTTTAGAGAATATTTGTAGAAGGAAGTATCTCTAGATAAAGCCTATAACTATGAGTAATCTGAGCTTTAATGTGAATCTAGATTTTAGGGTTCAAAAGGGAGCCCGAGGTGACAAAGGAACTTCTAGAGAGGAAGGTTCCTAAACGATCAAAGGTGAGTGACTAAAATGTTTAAAATGTTTTAAGAAACCATGTGCTAAAGAAAGATCTTTCAGATAAAGATATGTTTTCTATGTTTTATTAGAGAAAGTCTTTGTATGACTAGTTTTACTTAAAACTCGATACCGAAGGACATTTGAGAAGGTATCCGAGTAGCTCGATACTGAAGGACACAATTGAGAAGGTATCTGAGCAAAAGTACCCAAGTGTGGGGTAATTCTTCTGATAAAAATCAGTTTTCTGGTCACTCACTAGGCTTTATAGCTCATGCTTTCCAAATGTTTTTCCTTTTCCCAGGTAGCGAAAGGTGAGAAATTTCAGGGTGTTGCTAATTTCAAGGTCTGCCACATGCCACAGATACACTTCCGAAGGGGTTTACAGTTGGTTGTTATTGTAAACTTGTATTTAAGTCTTGGAGTTTTATAAACATTACATTATTGTAATATAAGATGGGCCTACTTAATCCGCTGTTGTATTGTCTCCTTGACTTAATCAGTTGTATGTTGAATTTGTTCATTGGTATCAGAGTTATTTTCGCAAGAGTTATTAGGCAGTAAGTGTCAACCAAAGGGTTGATAACTGCTGCAGTCGCATCCCTCTCCTAGACTAAGAGGGTGGTCTGGGGCAGGGTGTAACACCAGCAAGATCTCATTACCTGCGACACCAATGATACTCAGCCCCCAACGACACCAGTGATACCCACTCACCAGCGACACCAGCAATACCTGCCCAATTTCTAGCGAGATTCCTCTCTAGAGCGAGATCCTCTTCATAATTTTTAGTGAGCTCTCCTTCATTAGCGAGATATTCTTCACAAAATTAGCGAGATCCTCTTCACAAAATCTCGCTATAATCTCCACTGTGAGTTGTTTTCTTGTTCTTCCTAAGCAGTTGTTTGCTTATGCACAGGTTCTCTGTTACAACTTTAAAAATCCATAACTCAAACTCCAGACCTCTTTTGAAGAATCTTCCTTCTACAAACATGTTTAGAATTGAGTTTTCTTATCTTAAAATTTCAGCCACAAATTCCTTATAGTTTGGCCTAGAGCTCCCAATCTTCCCCTCGAGTCCTGATTAACCCAGGACTCTGTCCCTTCTGTAATTTCATCACTTTCCATTTTTCTTCTCCTGCCTTCTTTTTCCAGCAAGATAACCTTGAAAACTAGATTCTCCCATCTTTCAAATGGCACTGATTTCACTAAATTTGCTCATGTAAATTGCCAAAACCAAACTTTCAAAATTCTTCTTCCTTTTAACCTTCTTGCCGCTTCCCAAATTCAAGGATTAACCGCCACGTCAACTCATGTTTAATGTCTCCAACCCAAGCCAATAAGTGAGTTTTTATTTAATACATTTTTCTTTTCCTTTCTCCTCAACTTCTATAAATAACATGGATTTTCATCTATATGATATTTAATATATCACGCCTTTGGTGAAACATACTTGTTTAGGTACTTAGAATTCGGCGTTTACACTTAGCTTACACGAGCTTATTTCTTCATGCTTCAACCTCCTATCCTTCCTAAGTCATGGCTTCATTCAACTCATTAAGAGACATCTCATTACTTACTCTTACTTAAAATAATTAGGGTTTGAGATTTACAAATTCTTTCCCCCTAAAAGAAATTTCCTCCTCGAAATTTGCTCGGACTTACTTATAACTAGAGTTTCATAACATCCTTTGATCGTGAACCTTACAACCTTCTTCATTTATTTCTTCTTCTCCTATTACCATGCTTTCGCTGCACTACTTTGATATTATCTTTGTTCATTTTATATAATACTAGTATATATGAACAACTTAGTCATTATAGTTCACTGTATCTGTCACATCCTCTGGCAACTCTTCCGTTCTTCATTGAGTCATAGTACTCATTTATTACTAGGGTGGTCTTTTTTTTTTCATTTTCCCACAATACCACTGAAACCTTCTTTTCCAGTTATCATACCTTTGTATTGCTTGCTAGCTGTAAATTCATATTTGTGTCAACTAGGCTTCTCGACCTCACCGAGAGCACTCTTTTTAGGATGTCCTTTCTCTCCATACCTGAGAGAAGACATTCTTTGCATTATAAAATTTCCCAAACTATGGCTTACCATACTGTCTACATAAGGTTTTCTTAACTGTACCAGTCCCTAGCTTAGTTACAATTCAAACTTCGAGCTATTACCTGGAACCTCAGCAAATCTGGACCTTTTTCCTTTTTATCTTCCACTGACCATTTTGTTCCTTACTTTTATACTCAACGTCCCCTTGGTACATTTCGAGCTCACTGTTGCTCATCTTTTCCCTCCTCTTAGAAGCAATCTAACTAAGACTTCCTCTAGATTACCTCCTTTCCTTTGAATTCTCTAAAGTAGACTTCACGTTTGCCACCAACCTCTGAGCAATCCTGCTATACATTCTATTTCTAGTGAAAAGTCTATGTTTACGTGTGTGACTCCTGACTTCCACTCAAGTACTAGTAGTGAATTGAGTAACCCTGTCGGCCTTTGCCTTTCAGGTTTTACTTGTTGACAAATCAAACATCACATAGTACTTTTCTTATTTTGCTAGACTATGCCTTAGTTTACTAGTCTAGGGTGGCCATTTTGCTCACTTCTTATGATTCTTTACTGCGTTACCACTTAACTGGGAAGGAACTCTTATGGTTCTCTTCTTACAATCATAACTTGCATTCTTAGTTGAGAGAGAATCTTTACTCAATCCCTCAACATCAATTTATGGATAGAATGGAGTGTTCTCGACACTATCAATCACAACTTTTCCCTTATTTGTACAATTCTGGTTCAAATACTATCATGCCTTAGGTATTATTGCTCAGATATCTTCTTCTGTCCTTTCAGTATCGAGCTATTCAAATTCTAAGACACTATCAATCACAACTTTTCCCTTATTTGCATAAGCTTTAGCAATTTACTTAAAATATTTAAAGCATTTAGAGTCACTCACTCCCGCTGTTGGAACCATATAACCAAGAAATACAATCTGGTCTAACTAAAAATCACATTTGCTGAACATGGCATACAACTGCTTCTCTCGCAGCGTCTATAAAACTATCGTCGAATGATTCCCATTTCCTCCTGCTTGAATACACCAATATGTCATCAAGGTGACACACTGGATCTGTTGTAACCCTTATTTATTAATTCCTATAGCTGAACTTTCAACTCCCTAAGTTCTTCTGGCACCACGCATAATGGTACCTGAAAAAAAAATAGGTGTTGTATCTGGAATTAAATCAATAGTAACCTTCAACTTCCTTGTCAGATTGTAAATCTGATAACTATTCAGGGAAGACATCCAGGAATTCTTGTACAACTGGTACATCCTCAGGTTTCATCTTCTCATCCTATGAAATCGTCATATAGCCAAATAGGCTTCACATCTTTTGCTTAGCAGCTTCCTAGCCTTCACTGTTATTATTAGGCTTCATGAAATATTCCTTTGCTTCCCACAAATACTATCTCTTGCTCACCAAATCTTTCGAACATATCCATCCTTTAAACAATTCATACAGTTGTAACATTTATTCGGAGGATCCATGCTCTAGAGTGACATCAATTCCCAAAAATTTAATGGAATCACTTCATATCTATACTTATTAACCATTACCCCAGAGCCTATAAAACTCTTACACTGTTACAACCCTTCCACACCATAATAATAACTACTTAGGGACATGCTCTCTACAATCTTTTCTACAAGTAGTGCAACATGCTAGATACAACAAAGGTATAGTATCATAAGCAACTAGTTCATAAATATATCGATACATAAAGTTACTTTACCATTCACAATATTAGGTGACTCTTCCGCCTCCCAGTAGGACAATTTGTAAAACTTGCCCTAACGCTGAGGTCGTCTTGCTTCCTTTCTCATTTCCCTTTCTTTGAATTCCTTCCTCGGCTCCTGAGTCGCTAGGCTTATCTATCATCCGTAAAATCATGTCGTGTTCCATCTGAACTCCTCGACCTAGCTGGGCATTCCTTCTCGAAATATCCTGCCTCTCTATATCGAAAACATACGTTTCCCCCTTACAACATGTCCTCGAAGATGCTTACCACAATTCATACATAAGGGTTTTCTTACCCGTACCAGCTACCAGCTCGGTAGGATGCCAAAACCTTGATCTATCATCCATACTATTCACAAGTCTTGGCTTCTTCCTTCCTAACCTATGCTGACTTGTAGCTCTCTGTCCTTTATCAATACCTATTAGGTCATTCTCAATACCATGCTCTGCTTACGAATCCGCAAGGACGGATTCAACACTTTTCGCCAACCTTTTGACGATCCTATTAAATATTTCGTCCTCTGACTGAGGATCTGTTCCTGTGTGCGGAATCCTCGACTCCCCATCAGAAGTCGTTTCCTGATTTACTGGGTCTTTACCTTTCCATTCATTAACATTTGGATTCCCTCGAATCTCGGAACTTCTAAAGGTAGGGTCAGGGTTCCCATTGTCTGTCTGCCTGCTCTGCTTGCCACTTTTCTTGACATCTTCCTCTTACTTAAGTAGTACACATGTTAAGGACTCAAGACTCATACTTATATATATAAACTTTTCCCCCCTCTTCCCAAAATCTTTTTCTCTGATACCAACTTGTCACACCCTACACCAGATTACCCTCCTAACCTGGATGGAATGGTGACTGCAGCAGTTACCAACCCTTTTTGCTGGCACTTACTACCTATCTTACCTTAAAATAATATTCAAACCCTAAATACAACATACATAATAACACAGAGCTTAGCACATTTACATTACAGGGTTTTGCAACATTTTTTTTTACATAGATAATACAACCTAGTGAGCCCCATCAAAATTATTAGTCACTAGACAGATACATGTGTACTAGCTAATACAGGTCTACAATTACGTTTCCTTCAACCTGTTTCTTTGAGTGGCAGAGCAGCAGCAGAAAAGTCTTCTGGAAACTGACCACTACCTGAAAGTAAAACATTTGAAAACGTGAGCTAGAAGTCCAATGAGTGACTTAATAAAACATAAATCTCATGCTCAAAACCTTAAGCTTCAAAACATAATACTAAAACTAGAATATACCAAGCAAACGTGTACATAAAAACCTTTAAAACCATCGTATCTAGAACCTGAATCTTAATTGAGAATGAACACTCACTGCTCTAATTCCCAACGTCAAGCCATGGTCGGATGAGACCTCTACCTCGACCCGTTCACATTAAACTATGGCTAGAAGAGATCCCTACATCGATCTCTTTAAATATTCCGATGGCATTTTAAACAACATCCTTAAGATATAAACATTGACAACAACTCTTATACGTCAATAATCATCATTAAATCTTAGTTGAGAACGAGCATACACTACTCTAACTCCCAACGTTTATTATCGGCCAAGAGACCCATACTTCGGCCTCTCATTCATACTTGCCTACATACACACGGAGTTTGCTATGTACCGTCAACACCTTAGGCACATTTATTTAGATACCTTCCTTACCAGTATCCCTATTCATTATGTTTAGAAATACCAACGCATGTACCTTGGTAACCTTAGGTATTTAAACATAGTACGTCAAGTTTCATTCAACCTTATCGTTAACCCTAATGCACGCTTCATATTTTGTGAAATAAGTTGGCTTAAAACATATTGAACCAGCTTGTAAAACCACTAATCATGCGTTGGACATGGAAAACATACTTGGAAAACTCATACATTAGTAAACATCAAGCGTTGATAAACATTCACAAGCATTAGATATTTCAAGTTATCCTTCTAGCCTAGAAGAATATATGACTGCCTTTATCCTTAGTTTAGAGTGAACTAATAGTTCTAACCCTCAACGTCAACCTTAGTCGGGGAGATCTCTTTTGCTCAATCCCTCGACGTCGTATTACCTATGTGCACGTGGTTGTAACTGAGTACCATCGTACCTTATGTACCTGACTTGGATACCTTCTCATTATCCTTCAGTATCCTTAGGTACTTGACTTGGATACCTTCTCATTGTCCTTCAGTATCCTTAAGTACTTTCGCTCAGATACCTTCTCAAATTTTTCCTTCAGTATCGAGCTTCTATGATACCTTCTCATATGTCCTTCGGTATCAAATTGGGCAGACACCTTCTCAAAAGTCCTTCAGTATCAAATTGGTCAGGTACCTTCTCAATGTCCTTCGGTACCTCATTTTAAGTAAAACTAGTCATAAACATTTAGTTGAACACTAAAGATTAGTGCTCAAATCATCATCATACTAGTTCATCCATCATATTGGTTCATCATAAAAATGGAGTTACTTAAACCTACTGAAAGTATTTGGACAAGATAACATATTTACACAAATCTCATGGAAAACATGCTTTACTTAGCATGAGAAACCGTTTCACAAATATGTTGCTTGGCACATCATTTAAACACTTAGCATGAGACTAACTTCACAGAAATCATAGTTTCCAAGACTTAGCATGAGAAATAGCTTCAAAGGAACCATAGTTTCGAAATTATTAAAACATTAATTCATCACATAGTCACTCACAGCTTGTTGGCCTCTTAACGGGTTACATGCTTCTCCTAGCTCCTCTTGGCCTGAAAGGACATATTTCCCAGTTAAACCACTAAGAATTCTTAGTAAAATACCTCAATTAATTCATTTATTAAAGGAATTTTACACAGACGGCTCTACTGGTGAGATCCCCATGAGCCACACCAGCGAGATCCCCTAGAGCAACACCAGCGAGATCACCATGAGCGACACTAGTGAGATCTCATTACCAGTGACACCAGTGATACTCAGCCCCCAACGACACTAGCGATACTCAGCCATCAGCGACACTAGCGATACCCACTCACCAGCTACACCAGCTATACCTATCTAATTTCTAGTGAGATTCCCCTCTAGAGCGAGATCCTCTTCACAGGTTCTCTGTTACAACTTTAAAAATCCATAACTTAAAATCCAGACCTTATTTGAAGAAACTTCCTTTTACAAACATGTTTAAAATTGAGTTAACCTTCTTACCTTAATCTTTCAGCTACAAATTTCTTATAGTTTGGCATAGAGCTCCAAATCTTCTCCTTCGGCCCTGATTAACCCAAGATTCTATCCCTTCTGTAATTTCATCACTTTCCATTCTTCTTCTCCTGCCATCTTTTTCCAGTAAGATAACCTTGAAAACTAGATTCTCCCAGCTTTCAAATGGCACCGATGTCACTAAATTTGCTCATGCAAATTGCCGAAACCAAACTTTCAAAATTCTTCTTCCTTTTAACCTTCCTGCCGCTTCCCAAATTCAAGGATTAACTGCCACGTCAACTCATGTTTAATATCTCTAGCCCAAGCCAATAAGTGAGTTTTTATTTAATACGTTTTTCTTTTCCTTTCTCCTCAACTTCTATAAATAACATGGATTTTCATCTATATGATATTTAATATATCACGCCTTTTGGTGAAACATACTTGTTTAGGCACTTAGAATTCGGGGTTTACACTTAGCTTACACGAGCTTATTTCTTCATGCTTCCACCTCCTATCCTTCCTAAATTGTGGCTTCATTCAACTCATTAAGAGACATCTCATTACTTACTCTTACTTAAAATAACTAGGGTTCGAGCTTTACAGGTTTCATGGCAGTTCGATTGGCGGTTGGATTGGTCCACGACTTGGTTTGAGTGGTTCAAGGTTTGGTTCACTTGTATCGAATCAGATGGCTTATATTAATGTAATAGTTAGCCATTTTATTTATTTTTTTATAGTGTCCTATCCCAGTCCATCAATCTTTAGTTTTTAAATATATGTCATGTATGTTTTATTTCAATATATATGTCATATTGTATGTCATATAGATTTTAAAATCCCACCATATGTTATGCATTTATCATCATGCATTATTTTATATTATAAGTGTTATAATATTAGAATATATATGATTTAAATTATATAGCATGCTCATGCATCCTATAGTATAATTGTTATATTATATAAATGCATGCATTAATAACATACACATGCATCATATATATTATAAGTGTTATAATATAAAGTATGAATGTATATTTTCTTTAAAGAATGTTATTAATGTCCTTCATTACTTTATCATATGTAAATGTTATATATATATTAGTAATGAAATTGAGATTGCATAAAGCATGACATTACCTTAGGTTAATTTATAATTGTTATGATTAACTAATGTATGTCAAGCATGCAATGAATGAATTTTAATTGTTTCATTTATTTATAATCGTTACAATTAAATGAAGGTAGGCTATGTTCCTTCGACGCAGCTCTTATTCTTATTGAGAAAGGAAAAGCTGTAGGCAATTAGAATTAAAATCAATAATAAAGAGCTGCATACAAACCTTAGGTTATAATCGTTTTTAAAAATGTTTTAAAATGTGATTGAGATAGACCTAAGATCACATTTCTAATGAGATTAGAAATCTTAGATTAATCTTTTAATCGGTTTAATAGGATTAAATTGATTTCTTATAAAAGATTAAATATGTAGCAAATATATCTATAAGGGACCTTTTGTCTAAGGTGAGTTCTATCTAGGCTAGGATACTTAAGATGACAGAAACGTCACACCCCTACCTGAGAACCTACCTGGAAAGGTGAATTAGATAAATTTGATACATGCATGCAAGTTTGATTAAGGTTTATTAAAGAGTTTAATAATACTTCAATCAAAATTGTTTAATCATCAAAGACAAATGTTGTTTTTAAGAAAATTAAACTTTCACTTAGTTAAAATCATTAGTCGGGTTTTTCCTAAGTTAATTAACCCTAGGCAAAACACTCAGTGGGAGTCCTTGAAAATTCACACCGTGTGATCTACACTCGGCCTCGAGGCATCAGGGGTGTCCCCCTATCAGTGGCATTTGGATAGGTCAATATCTAGGTGAGCGGAGAGAGTGTTTATAGTAAGTGTGAGCAAGAAGTGTAGCAGCACATCCCTCAGTCATTCTTATTAGGTCAAACTAAAGTTTCATGCATCGCCTCGTGGCATCGTGGGTGTCCTCCTAAAGGATGACAGTTTTGCATTATGCTTTATTCAACCTCAAGAAATGGATAGTGCTGCTTTAATTTCATGTTCCAATCGGTTTTTCCCTATGGTTGGCTCATTGGGGCGGAACTCTAGGACTTAAAATAAGGGATTACACTTACAAGAATTGTTAAGCTAGTTGAATGTATTATGGACCGAACAATGGTGACTAATAGTGACAGTAACAAGGAGTTGTTATGTCTATTGGTTGAGAATATCTCATTTCAGTGAAGAGATACTTGATCACCCTACGGTAATTTTTGTCCTGCCACACTGAAACATCATTGAAAAATTAGATGTCACTTAGAGTACATTAGAATTTTGCTAAAATTGATTGGTTGTTTAAATGATTAATGTAAAATAAACTAATTTGAAAATAGTTTGTCAATTTTAGCAATTTATATCATGGCTACCGTTATACTAAACTTGCTCGTTGCCGAAAAGTTAACTGGCAAAAATTATGCTACTTGGAAAACCATGATCAACACGATTTTAATAATCAATGATCTTCATTTTGTCCTAATGGAGGATTGTCCTCCCATTCTTGCTCAAAAGGCTCCTCAAAACATATGAGAGGCACATGAACGTTGGACAAGGGCGAATGGAAAGGTCCAAATGTATATTTTGGCTAGTCTTACCGATGTCTTGGCCAAGAAGCATGAGCCCATGCTCACAGCCCGTGAAATCATGGAGTCTCTGAGGGGAATGTTCGGACAACCGTCTGCGCAACTCAAGCACGACACTCTTAAAAAAATCTTTAATGCCCGTATGCAAGAAGGGGCATTTGTTCGAGAACATGTTCTCAATATGATGGTCCACTTCAACGTGGCAGAGATGAAACGGTCTACCATTGATGAAGCCAGTCAAGTTAGCTTCATATTGAAATCTTTACCTGAAAGTTTCCTTTGTATTGGAATCTTTATATTGGGTGGAAAACTAGTTTTAGGGTTTAGCAAACATAGCTCCAATTTTTCAAATTTTACAAATATTGCAAAATCCCCAAATCATGTTTCACACCTTCACACCCTCAATCTTTATAGTGTTGGGTTTGATGCTCTAAATCTCGTAGGGTTCTATAGTTTGTAAATGTTATGTATAAACTCATTGTTTATTTAATAAAATATATGATATTTTATTCCAATTTTTGTTGCATTAATCACAAACTAATAAACTAAATTGCATGATTATCTCATAACTTAAACATGTATGTAGAGACATATGGATGGATCATGTTTTAAGTGATAACCTAAATGATCTGTAGTAGATGGATAAGGCTGGATACCTTATCCTGGTGACAATACGAGTATGACCCGCTTTGTTGATGTTACAATTGTTGCAAAGTGCTATAAGTGATTTAATCCTGATCATTCATGTGGAGACATGTGAGTGGGGATATTCTATACAAAGAAGTTTGTATAAGGCTGGACCACGAAATAAGTAGTATATAACACCATTCTTAATAGATACTTCCATTTCATTAGGATGACCATACATAACACGACCTAAATCCTGCGTGAGTTGTGAACTCCTGCCTATGAAGGCGGTTCTTTGATTTGTATAGGTGAGAGTAGCCAAATCACTGACTCAAGATGCCTACCATTTTAGAAATTCATTTGATTGGGGAGCTGGGAACACAACTAAATAGGACGAAATTCACTCATTCTCCAATGTTAGGGAAAGTAGATAAATTGCTCCCTTAAGGGTTAATTCCGAGGCTTGAACATAGTGGCGCCACACCCTCTTCTGGCTCAAGAGGGGTTAGTCATAGTGAGACTATGATTTATTGTTCATTATAGGAATCAGTGGTACTGAAGGAGTTAGATGTAACTACAAGGGCAAAACGGTTAATGGTCCAGCTGTACTTACAAGTAATTTGTGAAGGGTCGTCGTACTGTGGATTGGTTATATCCAATGGACACAGAAATATATCTGTAGTGCGAAGAGTGTAGCTATCAATCTTTAGTGGAGTTCCAGACAGTTAATGGATGGTGAATAATTTAATTAAAGAGTTCAATTCATTATTCACGGATCGTTGGAGCTTCAAGCTACAGGTCCATGAGATCCATGAGGTTGCTCATCGATTTTTATGAGAATCAAGTTTTGGATTAATTTGGATTGTTCAAATTAATTGAGATAATTAAGTATATATGATATAATTAAGTTTATGTAATTGTATATAATATAATTACTATAATGTATTTGATACATTATAATATAAAGAATTTATGAGAGGAATTAAATATGTGAATATGATTCAAATGTTAATTATAGGAATTAGATTCATATAATTAGAATTTAATATAAATATGATTTATATTATAAGAGAGAGAAAAGAAACTATAGGTTATATATTGTATAGGATACAATATTAAACTATAGGTTATATATTATAAATGTTATAATTTACTAAAGTATCTCAAAGCATGCAATGTATGGTTTTAACTTATTTCATTTGTTTAGAACTGTTACAACAAAATGAAATTGGAATTTAAAATCAATAATTCAGAATTGGATGCAAACCTTAGGTTATAATCATCTTTTAAAATTGATTTAAAACATGATTCAAATAGACCTAAGATCGCTTTTCTAATGAGATTCGAAATTTAAGTTTAAACTTTTAATTGATTTGATAGGATTAAATTTATCTTAATTAAAAGATTAAATATTGTAACAAATATATCTACAAGAGACCTTTTGTCTAAGGCTGGTTTTGTCTAGGCTGGAGTATTTAACTTGATGAAGACATAACACCCCTATTTGGGAACTTACGTGAATTAGATAGATTTGTTACAAGCATGCAAGTTTGATTCAAGTTTGTTAAAGAGTTTAATGGACCTTAAACAAAATTGTTTAACTATCCAAAGGCAAGTGTTGTTTTTAGGAAAATTAAATAATCACTTAGTTAAAATCAGTAGCCATATTTTCCTAAGTTAATTAAGCCTAGGTAAACCCTCAGTGGGAGGAGAATGTGATATACGATGCTTGGTTTCATCATTTTCACGTTTATCCTTAAAGTCCACACCGTGAGATCTATACTCGGCCTCGAGACACCATTAGTGTCCCACTTAGATCCACTTGTATGTCTCTACATACTTATTTAAATTACATAAAATAACTTAGGATCTTAGTTTATTGGATTGAGTATATGATTATAAAATAACACTTATTTTATTAACAATATGTTTATACAAAGTTTACAAACTAGGTGATTACAAGGAGATTTAGGACACAAATCCCAACATAAATTAGGTGTTTGATTAATTTAATATTTGATATTAAATTATCGTTTATTTAATTAAATTAACATTATTTAATTAATTATTTAAATAAATTGTTTTCAATTCTAAAAATAAAATTCAGGTTTTATTTTATTTTTAATTTTAGTCTTAATGAAATTTAGATTAAAATTGAAAAATTAAAAAAGAATTGAAAAGCAAAAATTGGAAAATTACACTATTGAGTGGAGTTTTCCAATTTTGCATCTTCAAATGAAGTAGTTTCCTCCAAGCCAAACACCTAACCCATTAAATTTAAGCTCCTTGAGGTGTCAATAAGTTGAAGCTAAATAAACTGAGAAATTCGTGGGCAAGGTAGTGGTTTTAGTTCTTGCTTAAACTCTACTATTCTATCTAATAATCCTCCTCATCCCTTAATAAATTGACCTCAATTTGAGATTCCACCTCTTAATCCAAGTTAGAAGATAGTAGAGAAGCTTCTCTTGGTGGTCTACAGAACATTTGGAGGTTGATTTCGTGCTGAGGAGTAAAGATTTGATAAAGTAGTTATTATATAAAGATTATATGATAAATTAGTTATTATATAAATATATATCAATTAATTTATGTATTATTTTTAATTTTTTGAAAAGTATCTTTAGGGAGGGAGTTGTAACGACCTCCCCCTTTGTTCTCTCTACTACGTTATTGGGAATAGGGTATTGAATCAGTTGATCATCTTCTTCATCCATGGATTGGGTTACAGAACAATTCTGTAATTTTTTCCAAGCTCTCTCTATTACTCGTTCTTCTTCCACTCTCAGTTAATTATTTCCGTCACCAAATAGCTAGAGCCCACACATTCCTGGACTCTCATCCCAGTGAATATAGGGAAAACCATTTTGGTGGTAGCCATTTGAAATTTAAGGTTTCAAGTTCATGTTTTTACAGAGAAGGGGATGCGTGAAGAAAACATTCTTCACAGGTAAGTCTCCTCTTTCCTATTCTCCTTTTAATTATTGAGCATGTTGTATTGTTATATTAATTGCATAACAATTATGTTTGTTTCTTTGTGAAATTAATTTTTCTGTAAATTTGGATTTTTGGGCCCGATCCCGTTTCCGCTGAAGACCTTCAATGGTTCCTTCAAGAATAAGTTTACTTGTTCACAAACCACGAGTTTTAGGACAAAACCTAATAATTGTATGTTTAGAAAGTTGAGTCCTTACAACAAAAGGAAATCCTTGGATAGTAAGTAATACTCCCACTGTTTTAATGCTCGAACAAGAGCATATAGCTCTCGTTCATAAGTAGTCCACATTTGCCTCGAGGTTTTGAGCTTCTCACCAAAAAGAGACAAATAAAAGAATGCAAGAGACAACTCCTTTGATTATCATGAGTTAAAAGTTGAAAATGGCACACACCCGTAGTTGGATGTTCGCATGACATCCGTGGGGACAAGCCAAAATGAAGAGTGTAACCATGACCAACTGTCTATAAGTGAATAAATGACGCAAAGTTTTGCTCACCGCATATAGATACATCAAGTTATTTTGATAAAGAAGAGATAAACATTCTATTTTGAAAACTAGAAAAGTGTCTTTGAACAGAATTTTGTTACATAGAAGAATAAAGTAGGGCTTGCTAAGAATTAGCAAGGATGGAAGGAAAATGCAATGTTAGGTAATGTGCCTAAGTGTTTCATTCGGAGCAACCAATCATCGCAGAAATATAGGATAGGAATGGAGCATGATTGCCTTGGTAGAAGATATGCCTGAGGACAAGCATATATCTAAATTTGGGAGTGTGATAACTTATAGAAATACAAGTTATTTACGTCACCTTATCTATATATTGTGGCCAAAAGTTAGTAATTATGCGCCGATTGTATGAAAATTAGCCTAGTATGACAATAATTATAAATGTTCGCGATTACACCCACTAACACCAAAAAGATGAAAGACAAGCCAAACTTTACTTTGTTTTGCAGGAGACCAAGTCACTGCTTGCGCTCAAGGCTCATGAGAGACTAATCAACGCATCTCTGTCACATTGCACCCGTCAATCAATTATGAAGAGATGATTACCACAGTAATGGCGCAATGCGAAAGTCGGTCTAGAGCTATGCTTCAACCGCATGTTATAAAAATAAACATCGCATGCGAACCTATGATCGAAAGATGCAATTGAGCAACGCAAGAGCGGGAGATTAAGACACGTGTACAACTAACAATTGTGCAAAATTGATGGTCTGAATGCATAACAGAAGGAATAATATCCCTCCATCTTCGAAATTACCATAACAATCAAATGGGGACCACAAGGCCGAAGTCAAAGATCTGCACCTATAAATACCCCATTGATTTCAGAGAAAAGGTATGCTACTTGATACGAGGCTAAGTGTTGTAAGATTTTAGAGAGAAAATGTTGAACTGAGCGCTGAAGAGAAGAAATCCTAGAAGAGAACGAGATAAGGCCGAGAGGTGAATCTCAAATCCGACATACCATATTCCCGATCGAAGCTCTATGCAAAGATTCCTGTTACCGGTGGAGCAAGCCTGAGAGGGTAGCTCTTCCTGCCATCGAAACCATCCTATCCAGCAAGCAGATCTCCATCAAACCTGTGCCAAGACATTGACATTTGTTTGTATCTATTCTATCTCTTTATTCATTGTATTTCATGACTTCTTTATCTCTTCATTCACTCATCATGTATCAAACACTTAGTAGAAATATTAAATGTTTCGATAGATTCCATCTACCATTTTCTGTCTATTTTCGTTTACCCATTAGTCACTTTCTTCATGATGTCTTCTTAATCCCCTGATGAACAATATGAATCACTAAGAACTTAATCTGTATTAAAGTTATAAAATACGTTTAGCTAAGGCATGCTAGACGACATCCTCATCTGTGAGAACAGAAGTGAGGATGTCATTCTAATCTATCGAGAGAAGATCAGGAGAGTGCGTTAACTAAAGCGAGTAGAACTTCCAAACATGGAAGCAACCTTACGTTCATTACATTAGTCTCTATCTCACCGTAGATACGTAGGAGTGCGACCGATCACTAAGAGGTGTATGCCAAGAGAAGAGCAGAACAGTATTTGTACCTTCAATCCAATTGAGGACTTGTGTTGTTTATATTATTTGTCTTTCTCTTTCTATTATGTTCATAAGATTTGTCGCCGCATCCCATATCTTTGCACAACCTTCACAACCAGCCTTACTCCTAGCATCTTGTACATGAAGTCTGTATCTTGTAACATCTAGCTTAGATTTATTGTATTTTTACGTTTTATCGCATCTTTACTACTTTCCTTTATTTTACCGTAATTTACATACTTGTACAAACTCCTTTTTAAAAGATTGAAAACCTGGTCGCACATACCATGAACATACCGCAATAACCAAAACCATTTTTCTGTGTTCGACCTCGGATCACACCGAGAAACTTGCGGTAGAATTACACTTGGTTCCATCGTAAAGAAACTTGTGACAACGCATGGCATACTACATGAACATCCATAATTAATGCATGTATAGAAGTAGTATCGCATCATTGTGAGCATTTAACATCATACACATCCCAAATCCAGCGTTTGAAGCGTTCCCGTCAAAAAGTTTAAAATGACATTATAATAATTTATCCACAAACAAGAGTTGCTTTTATATATTAAGATCTCAACAAACACAAAAATTTAAATCTAATCTTGCTCACAAAGTACAAATAATAGTTAGCTCCCAAAGAGAATAACGAAATTTATACTTACAAAGCAGTAGTTGGCTGCTTACGTATCAAAAAATTCCTAAAATAAAATATTAGTTGCTTTTGTATATACAACTTACCTTTCAACAAATACAAAAAATTAACTGAAGATTGAGAGAGTTGGTTATCTACTTTGGAGTGTCATTACTATTCCAAAAAATTTGCAAAGAATATATGCTTACTTAAGTATATAAAATCAAGAATTATTTAAAAATAAATGAATCATACTAAAAGAAATTATATAAAGTATGGAAACTATATTTATACAAACTTACCAAAAGGAATGAATGCTTAAACTTGCTATTCTTTTCTCTATTCTATGGATGAATTTGTTATGCCCTATATCCAGAACCTCCATGTACTCGTGCGAGCGATGTCATATGAGAGTATAAAAAAAAAGTATAAGTTGCGTTAATGTAAACAATTTATAAATAAGGAAAGAAATGAACTCAACCCATAAATAACTACCATAGTTACACCTCTTCAAAGAAATGCATTTCCAACAATATTCAAACAACAACCTTCTCTCAACAAAATTGTATTTACATAATGATTCAACTTATTTCTCTTTTCGGGAACTTACATTGCTAGGTTAGAGGTAGAGGTTATCCTAGACTCCATATGCTTAAGAGATAGAAAAAGAAGAAGCATTGCAACTAGGTAAGACCATAAAATTAATATGAGAGATGAAAAGTAAAACTGTAATATAGAGTTTAGTAAAGAAATAAAATGTTGTAAATGGATCAAAAACTCTTGATGGTCACCTGCTGATGAACAAGAGTCATAGATAAAGTCAAATGTAGAATAACTTCTGTGGTTACCAATACCACAGCACCATTAGCATGCTGAAGACGATCTTTAAGGAGATTCAAGATGTCAAAATTCTCATTGCAATCTGATGGTACATTTTGGAAACCAATTCAAGTATGAGACATTGTGCCCATTCATTAAATTCTTTGATCCTACAAGCATATCATTTTGTTTCAACTAAGTATAATAGATATTTTACCGCTAAAATTCTCGACACTTACATATTATACAATGAATGTATAAGAACCATCCAATGGAGAGAATAGCTTAGAGAATCTAAAACAATACAATTACTACAATCCTAAAGTTATTGTTCCTTTCATGTACTATAAAACTTCTCCTGAACTGTGACTTTCTGCAAAGACAAATTAATAGCTAAAGCAGGGCCTTCATAAAGTGCAATAAGAAGAATATACAAGAACGTCCCAAAAGTTTTAATTATCCACCATGTCATTACCAAGATCCGAACTACGGAAAACTATGGCCAACAAGATCAAAACTATATGGGAAAAAGTTAATGTTTTGAACACCCCTTAGAAAAAGAACATGGGCACGGAACAATCTTGTACTACAGATTGATACAATTCTTGGTAAATGTATGTTATTTATAAAAGTAATTATGAATAAAGTTCAATATTTTGGATGACAAGAGTTGTAACCCAATAAAGTAAACAGTAAGGCCGGCAAACGCGTGAAGAAAAGCCATAAAGAAAAGCCAAAAAATAAGCTTTTTAATCAAATATCACCTACTCTATAATAAATAAAAAAAAAAAATCATGAAAGTCTTGCACATTTAAATTTTTACTTTTGATTCTCAGTAGCCAAACAAGCTAAAAAACACGAAGACTGGAAAATAAAGCTATACACAAAAACAAACTTGTGAATTAACATGTATATCATAAGATGTTGTAGGGCACATTCAAGCATTTTAAGAGAGAAAAATAACAAATAATATGTAGAGAATTATATCCATTGACTCTTAAAATGATTGCACATAACAACAAATATAAAAGCACATGTAACTAAAAGGACACTAGGAATTAATGCCATCGGTTATACACAAAGCATATCTAGATACAAGTATTTATAAGATCATTTTTTTACCACCCAATCCTTACAAAGGTTTTCTGAAAAAGAATTTGAATGAGCAAACTAAATCAAGCTAGTGAAATTTTGAAAAGCAAAATCCAAATTCAAGCTAAATGATTAATTTGAATAGGAGTAATACAATACCTGGCAACACAATCCAGTGATGGTAGTCCATAACCACCACTAACAACAGGACTGGCGACACCCCTGTTTTGCAAGCTCTACAGAAAATTACTCTAATCCAAAAGAACAAGATTGTGCTCATAATTACAAAAAGGCATAATGACCAACGTCCACAATGATGTGTTAAACCTAGCTACCTGCCAAACACATTTCAACAGTTAATAACTAGTGTATTGGATTTGTAAATATGAACAATATTCAGATTGTACCAGATGCATGAATAGATTAAAGTAACTAATATCACCAATCTAAGAAAGAAGTCACAAACATAAACGATAAGTATTATACACGACAAAAGGGTTGAAGGAAAAAAAAGAAAAAGACCTAGTGACCAACATCCACAAGGAAGTATTAAACCTAGCAACTTCCCAAACACACTTTAACAGTTAATAACTATTGTAATAGATATGAAAACATGCAACAGATTGTACCAGATGCATGAATCATGAGATTAAAGTAACTACATCACCAATCTAAGAATGAAGTGACAAACATAAGTGATAAAGTATTGAATATACAAAGAGAGAACTGAAGGAAAAAGAAAAAAAAGTAAAATTTTCAATTGGGAGGGGGGAATTCACAGGCCAAAAACAAAACCAGATGGTAGTAGTATGAACAATCTGATGCTTGAGCTATGGCAGAAGTAAATAGAAGCTAACCTCAAGAACTGCATTATACTCTTTTGATCGTTGACATACCTCTGATGTTCCTTAATATTCAGTTCCAAATGTTTTTATAGAAATAGAAGCCCTGCAGGAAAATAAATCCTCAACTTTCTACTTAACCTTGTTAAATATCTCCTTAAATTGAAAAACTTTGTTCTCAAACTGACTGGGAATTTCTGCAATTTTTTGCTGATTTCCGCAAACTATCTTCCTTTACAAAATCAAGTAAACACTTGTGATTGGCTGTTTGTAAGGCAGGATGAAGCTTCACAGACCTCAATTTCTCAATGTCTCTACCCAAATTCATCAACAGATCACAACGATCTTATATCTTTAGATTCATGGACTCAGTTCCCATCAATGGAATGAAAAGCCAAAAAGCAAAAACTCAAAAAAGTTCAAAATTCCATCAATCCAAACAAATATCACAATAAACCACAAAATATATAGAAAGAAGTGATTTCAAAAGCCAACAAACACAAGTAGTTAACATAAGAAAGGAGAACTCTTAACAACCATCTATCAAATAAGAAAGTAGAACTCTAAAGATTAATTTCGAGACTCGTGTCCTTAGAATTAGACTCTTTCTATAAATACTTCAAGAAAAGCAGTTTTTACTATTCTACAAATCATGTCAAACTCAATCTATGTCTATTAAGTTGAATAAGTCTACAACCATCTATCAAATAAAGCTTTACGATACAAAACACAAAATGAATGACACACTTAACAAGAAAAAACAATCTAACAATGAACAAAATACATAACAAGTGGAAACATATCACAAATCATCCACCATTTGAATCACATAAAGAAAGATGACAAGCTATTGGGTTTCGAGTACTTGCCTCAGTAGTAGACCAGCCGATGACCAAGGAGGTAACAAGTATATTTCTCCTCACTTACCATAATCAAGCACTAATCAGTTTATGATAAATTAAAATGACAATATAAACACTATTTTATGGTTAATTGAAGTAGGGAAAAAAACAAAAGGGATTCGACCTTAGGGAAACTCCATAAGATGCCGTAAGTCACATACAATCTTGATACAACTGTAAAGGAAGTATAGAAGAAAGAACAGAAAGAACCTAGAAAACATTACCATATTTTAACATGTAACTAACTTTACATTACCATTACCAAGTCCTGTACAAACTCAAAAGGGAGTGTATATTGTTACCAGGCATCCATGAAATGTAAACTTGAAAAATAAAAAAAAATTGAATAAATTTTGTTAAGTATATATTGATTCACTCTGTCCTGCTACAAAAAATATATATATATTATAAGTGATAAGTTACCATACTACAAACTTAATGAGAAAATGGCTTGTCGATGTAAACATTAAGTTAAGTATATATCATAATGCTAAAAGTAATTGAGTGGCTATTAAATACTAGACGATTATGCAAGCCGAGGTTGCAATAAAAATTTTACTTAATCAGCATAGTTGTCAATTCATAGAGTAGAATCCATAACAAGAGGTCCACAATAAAAGGAACCACAAACTTTCAAAATGAACAATGTTTAGTCAAAATACACCAAGAATAGGGGTTAACAAAACTTTCAAAGTGTATTTTACACAGGGCTTTATTCAAATAATAATAATAAAATAAAACTTTAGCGAATGCAAATACATTGTACACACAGTTATTGTGCAGTAAGACAAATACGTTGGTTTTTCAATGAATTAGTTTTTGAAATGATGATTTATCAACCAAGGACCAATTGTCTAATTTATATTAGATAGCGACATCCTACATAGGCTTTGAAGGGGAGGAGAAAATTGGCTTGTATAAAAACTAAAATGGTTTCTTCCATTTTTAGCTAGTGTAAACATAAACTTACATCCCACCACAACTCTTTCTTATTTTGATTTGCGCAAAATTAAGCTAGTGTAAACATAAACCATAATAAGTTTCACCCAAAGAGCATAATTTCAAATCACACTTTGCCTCAAGTGTCGTTAAACCACTTACCCAAATGTCCGTTTGATCCAAAAAACATCCAAGATTCCACTCAAAGACTTCCTCCTAAACACAAGTCAACATTAGAGAATTAACCCAAATTTTCCAACAATAAATAAGCATTCCAATGGAATTCAAAACCTTAAGAACTTACTAAAATCCACCAAAACGGACTTTACGTCTGCTGAATAGCAGCTTCAACACTTTCCAAACTTCAAATCCAACCCCGAAAAACAAAATTAAACCAATTATTAGGCCAAAATTTCAATGGGTGAACATGACCTTCAAGAAAAATCACAAAACTTACCAAAATAAACTAATCCTTACATAACTCCAACATTCTGACGAAATCCATAGGAACAATGTAGGCGGTGGCAGAACTTGCATGCCCAAAACCCAAACAGACGCGTGAACGGAAAGAGCTTGACGGCTAGGTGAACGCGCGACTGGGACGTAGGCACAGATCTGGCTGTCTGATGATGACATGTAGACATCGCCGATGGTTGGATCTTCCTGATCAACAATGTAGGCGGTGGGAGCTAGACGACGACAGAGGCGATGGAGGTTGTTGGGTTGAGGTTCCTGCAGATGGCTAAGAAATAGAGAGAGAGATTGCGTGAGAGGAAACTTAGAGAGAGAGAGGGGTTGGGTGTTAGACATTTAGGATTTTTGGGTCATTTATTTTTCTTTTTCTTTTTCTTTTTCTTTTTAGTAGAGGATTGGAGGGAAATGAAAATCAGGGAAAAGGGGAATAAAATTTGGTGTTCTAAACTTTTTTTTATTTCATTTTATTTCAAAAAAGAGAGGTTTTAACATGGTTTATCTACAATGTTAACATGGTTTAACATGGTTTTTTAGTAGACATTGTAGCTTCGTTTTTAGTGCCAATTTAAAACCGACATTAAAGATTCATTTTTTTAAGAAACTAACATTGTATATCCATTTTTGTTTTCTCAACTGACATCAAAGCCCAAATTTCTTGTAGTGAACCATTCATTTCTAATGCGTCACATATTATTTGGTCTCTATAACTACTACCAATTGACAAAGGAATTGTGCAAATTTCACTTATTTATGCCTCACCACTTTTCTTCAACCAATTGATCTTGTAAGGGATTGGATGAACTTCTAACTTGAGGTTCAAGGTTGTTACTATCATTTTGGAAATGAAGTTCTCACTACTTCTACTGTCTATAATCACGTTGCATACCTTCCCATTGATTGTACATCTTGTCTTGAAAAGACAATGTCGTCGAGGGTTGAGATTTTCTTTAGTAGAAATTACACCCTTTGGAGAACACAAGATGCACAGTTTCACCATCATACGGTTCTATAAGTTTAGCTTCTTCTTCAACTTCTTCACTATTTTCAGTTAAGACTTCTTCTTCATCTTCCATGTAAGCTACTGTTTTCCCTTGAGGGCAATCATTGAACAAATGGCCAGTTTGGCCGCATTGAAAGCATTTGCCCAATGAAGGTTGGTTGTAAGGATTTTGAGATTTCTTCTTGTTGGTAGCTTAAGCGTTCTTTTCCACGGCCTCCCCAAGATTTTCTTTCTCCTTTTCTTTGGCAAAAAATGTAGATGATAGATGGTTAGTATCTTTGGATGAAGAATTCACTCTCCTACTTGTGGATGCTTCCCACGAGCTTTTTCTTTAAGCTTTCTCGGAGTGAATTTCATTGAGTTCTTCCACTGTTTGAGCAAAAGAAATCGCATTAGCCACCAAACTGAATTGTTGAAGTTTTACTTTCTCTTTGATGTTCATTCTCAGCCCACCAATGAACCGTGCTATCAAGTGTTGTTCGTTTTCATCGAAATTAGTTCGTGCTTCCAGACGATGGAACTCTTCCATGAAAGCAACTACTTTTCGATGACTTTGTCTACAATTTTAGTACTGATTGTACAGTGTTTTCTCGTAATTGGGAGGAAGAAATCTTTCTTTCATCAACCTTTTCATCTTCTCCCATGTTCGGATAAGCCTCTTGCCTTGTCTTTGTCGATTTGCTTCCAATTGATCGCACCATGCGAATGCGCTCCTCCTTTCAACATGAAGGCAGCTAGTTAAACCTTCTTGTGATCCGATGTGTTCATGTAATCAAAGAAATTGTCCGTTTTCTTAACCTAGCATTGGAGCATCTCATCCTATCGGGTGAGCAACTCCTCTTCCCTCCATTCGTTTGAGGATTTGTCGCTCTGATATCAATATGATATCAGTATGATGTATTCATACTATCATGGGGATAGACTTGGACTACTTTACCTTTTGATAGATTTCTCTATCAGCATTGGGAAACCATTGTACAGCTTTATTTTTGTTTCACATGCACCTTGTTCATTTGTTTTATGTAATTAATGTCAAATTGGTGCAAAAAAATTGTTAACTAAACACTCAAACCCATGCAAACACACAAGAAATTCAAATTTCACATAAACCACCTTCCTAAATCTTAGAAAGAAAGAAAGGAAATGATGGGAACATAAAATAACCAAATCGTTTGTATTAGTCATAACAATAAACTCTTATCCATGAAATTTATGATCATAACCTTTTTCTCTAGCTCAATATTACCTCTATATACTGGTTAATGGCCAAAGGACTTGTATGAGTACCAATTGTCACCTTGCTGAAACACGAAACTTTGGAATGATACAAAAAATTGGCTTTTTATAAATCGGAAGTAAAATATGTTATTTGGATTCATGTATTTCTTCATAACATGCATGGATGTAAATGCTGGACTGTGTCTACTAATACAAACTGCTGGAATGACTTCTTATCAACTGGAGTTGAGGTCTGCCTCATGTTATTTTCTATGTAGGTTACATATCATTTAACTTGTTCATTTAAAAGTACCGCTTAGTTTCTGTACGTAGGGTGGTTACATTCTGCAACACTACCATACCAAATATTTATTTCGAAGAAGTTAACTGAATTTATTCTTTTCTCATCTAAGAGTTGCAATAAGTTTAGATTTGAAGATTTAGTTGCAAGATTCTGTGATCAATATAGTTGGTAATTCAATAGCAATTTTTCCTTTGGTAGAAGAATTATGCTTACTGCTTAAAGATGGTCCATTTTTCTACTTCGAATTGCTTTAAGATTCGTTTCTCCTTAGTTTGTCAGGTGAATTATCTCTAATGTCGATTGTCAACCGAAATTAAAATCCTTTAACGTCGGTTTCTTGTTGAATTAAGAAACCAACCATATGTTTGAAGTCAAAATACTGGAAATATTGAGGCAAAAGCCAAAAGACTAGACATGTCTTCTTTAATAACTAGTTCATTGAACTTCTTGAATGGGTTGAACCACTTGTCTACCATTCCAAAATTATCTCCTTTTTGTGAATATCTAATAGGAATCAAGAAAGATAAAAGAAACAAAATAATAACAACACATAATACCGACGAATTTCATGTGGAAAAAACCGTTCAAAATTGAGGAGTGAAAAACTACGCCATGACAAGTAAATATTTCTTTCCATCAATTTGGATTTTCAGTTCCTTTTCCAATGTATCCATTTGAAGAGAAAAGTTATAAATCTTTTGAGTTGCGGACTCTATTATCTCGTGGATAATAATTTTCACATCAAATTCTTTAAAAACACACAACATAACCTCAATTGAAATTGATTACTAGACATCCTATTATGGCTGTAAATAATTTGAGCAAGGACAGTTTTTCGTAGCGTTAAAGAGAATATCTTCGACCATAGATGAAAAAGAAGGAAGAGATTGAGTTATTATTATTATTATTATTTGTTTGTTTGTTTATTTGGAAAAGAAGTGTACGTGAGCCCAAGTGGTAGAAATTAGTAGAGAAGGATAGGGATAGATCATATAAAAAAGAAACGTTTTTAAAATTACTTAACAATTATGAAAACGTTTTTAAAATATAAAAAAGAGAAAGAACAGAAAATTGAATTGGGAATGAAACATATCTATTTTAAAAGATTAAAAACTAAAAATCAAATTATTATGAAATAGATTTAAAGGAATGTGTTTTTGTTTTTAGATTTAAATGTTTATTTAAGAAGAGTGAAAGTGTGGTGTGAAAGTTGAAAGAAAATTACAAGCCTATATAAATATAAAAAATTAAAAATTAAAAGCAAAATGAAAGAAGAAATGAAAGTTAAATTTCTTCAAATATTTCTTCAACAAAGAAGAAATGTGTTGGGCCTACATACTTGATATTCTGAATAATGAAAGCCCAAATGATGAAATGTTGGCTCGTTTGCTGATCCAAATCGTGATCACCAAGTTGTTTTGCCCCAAAATTAAATTGATATGTAGAAAACTTGCTCTTGCTTGCTCCACGATCTTTCAGCTGATGTGCAACACGTGAAATGATCCATTACCTTATGCCTGATGGAAGAAAAATGCTTTCTGTTGCTGATGGAAAATTTTCAGACAAATTAATTTCTTTCTCTGTCACATTCTCTCTATTGTCTGCAGAAAACTTTTGCTAACCCCTTTTTCTCTCTGATTATTTTGTGTGATTGCCGAGAGAATGAAGAAAAAGAAGAACATGCAATCTTATAATGAGAAAGAAGAGAAAGAGATCTACACAATGATATACGTGGTTCGGCTATACAGTGCCTACATCCACGGAAAGGAGAAGAATTTTATTCAAGAGCTAAGTCACACTTTTCTTTACAGATCTTGTAGCTTTCTTGTAAGCTTTTTTAAGATTGTTTACAAATTGTAAATGATGCATATTTATACATTTTGTCTGATACAAGTAGTTACATAACAAAGTGTAAAGAAAATGTAAGAGGCTGTTGAATATTCGTTGTACGCTTGAGTTTATTTTACTTCAAATCTCCACCTTAAGCTCAACATGCAAGCTCTTCTCTTTCCAGATTTAACATGTCTTCACCCTTTTTCAGGAAGCTGGAAGCCGATCTGACCAAGACAATTCGCTATCTTGAGCTTTTAAATTGGTTTAGTAAGTATATCAGCGGCATTCTCGCTAGTATGAACCTTTAAAACTTCAATTTCACCTTTCTATTCTATCCCTTACAAAGTGATATTTAATATCTATATGTTTGGTCCTTGAGTGGTATTGAGGGTTTTTGGAAAGATGATGGCACTTTGATTATCACAGTAGATCTTTACTACTATTTGATTGATACCAAAATTCTTCATCAACCCCTTTAATCACAATGCTTCTTTTATTGCTTCGGATAAAGCCATGTATTCTACTTCAGTGGTTGATAAGGCTGTGACTGACTGCAGATTTTCTTTCCAACATAATAAATTTGGACCATATAAGAATAAATAACCTGTTAATGATCTTCTTTTGTCTTGGTCACTTGCAAAATCTGAATCAACATATCCACATAGCTCTAGTTCTGTTTCTTTTGTAGTTTGATATATTAATTTTGATTATTTAGATCATATTAAGTATCTTAATATCCATTTTGTTGCTTCCCAGTGCCTTTTTCAAGGGTTAGACATGTATCTACTATCACACCCCCTCCTGAGCCTTAACCCAAGACTTAGGAAAGAGTATGAAGAAATCCCAATCTAACTCTAAAACAGCTTTTATATTGAACTGATTAAGGACTAAAGTTTGATATGTCTATAATGACCCTACAAGTTTTATACAAATTATGTAATTCCTCTACTGATGTTCTTTTATTCGATCTGAATCATGCCCTGAAAGATTACCAAATTCCTGGTTTTGGGTGGTTGTCTGACTTCTCCCTGAATGTTCCGCTCCACAACCTAGGAGGGTGTGGGGAAAGAAAACATTTGGAAAACATGAGCTAATAAGCCCAGTGAGTGGTAATTTTCTCAATAAACATAACGTTGGCTATCAAAAATAAAATTTTGGGAAAACAGCATGCAATCATCGATACATTATTACCACTTCATATTCATTTCCTCAGCCGAGCCGCTGAATCATTTCCTGTTAATGGTCAACTATTTTCAACCAAACAACACAATAACAATTTTATGGAAACTTCCCTATACCCCATTTTTCTGTCAATGTGCACATTGACCAATTCTTTCCGCTAGTTATGCTTAGGTAACTTGACCATATTTTCCCGCCGATCGTCACCGACTCTCATTTCTCGCCGATCGAAGCCGACCATATTTTCCCGCCAAACACTCTTTTCAAGCATACTAACCATATCCCGTGTATAATTCCAGTTTCCACCGCAACATAATATGTAATATCATGGCAATCACAATGATATCAAAATCATATTTGATATTACCCTCTATATATAGGCATCATATATACATATACATGCGTAAATCAAAACAACACATAGTAACCGCTCACAGTCTGCAAGTCCTCCTAATGCAATCAACTAGGAAATTTCTCCCTACCATTTTCATTATTTCAAGGAAAATTTCCAATTAATATCATTATTTCATCAAAATATTTGAAACACCTTTAAAAAAAATACCAGCTTACCCTACTCAAACAAAAACCGAATACTGTTGCGTGTGTCAATGTGAAGCTGTGCAGTAGTGTTAGGCAGACGGTTGCCGCGTCTGGCTTTGTGCAGGCGGCACGCTCATGCTGCCTCGTGCTGACAGTGAAGGAACCCTGGTCGATGCATCACGCTGTGTTGCATTGGTGGGATGGCTTATGCGTCCGTCTGGCCTTAACGCAACTTTCGACTTCCTCGACTTCAATACCAACGACAGCCTGACTACTAACTATTAATTCTCTAATTAAGACTTTAACACTGAAATTTTGAATTTTGCATGAGTTAAAACTTCACACTGAGGCTTCCTATAGCCATTCCCAGCTTCTTCCCACATGACAACTCACCATACAAATGGCTTTTCTTTAGGCTGCCAACACTAACTTTGGCCAGTAGAGCTTTGAGTTGTCTAATTCTGGGGTTGCCAACCAAAATTATCTAATTTACATGTAATCTCAACCGTACACCTCCCACTTAAGTTGATAAAAATTTCTTGCATGTAATCTCCTTTTGCCATTTCATCTTCTTAGTATTAGAATTTTTTATCCAAATAGTTTAACATTACTAATGAATGCATCCTTTTATGTCCGTAAGCTAACTTGTGCCTACCCAACGCATCAATGCGTCCATCTGACCCCCAATCTTACTATGTCTAGACAATCCCCTCCGGCTCATGCGTTCATTGTCTCTTCTACAAAAACTGCTTGGCCCCTTGCCTTCCTACATAACCTAACTCCGTCTGTACACCCTTTTCTTGTGCGACTTGTCCACATGTGTAAGTTTAACTTCTCTCAATTTATCTTTCATCACCTATGGCTTTCTCGTCAACACATACTACTACCGCATTCTATGCATACCTAACTTCGAGTGTTCAACACATAACACGTTCCATCGCATAGCACAAGGTCAACACATAGTGTTGCTATACCTCATCGCATGGCACCGCCACATCCAATGCGTTCAACCCAGCTCATCGCATGAGTTGGCCATCACCAATGCATAGGGTGGCCGCTTACCCTTGACTCATGGCTTGCTAGGTATGCTTGCTCGGCCTGCTTAGCATGGACGCACGACGCTGACCATCGATGCATGAGCGTGCTGCCTAGGCATTTGCTTGCTTGGCCGCATAGGCACTCTTGGTCGTATAGACGCGCTCGGCCGCATGGGCATGTCTTGCTGCATGAGCGTGCACTTGGCATAGGGCTTTAGTCACCAATGCATAGAAATTCTTAGTTTCCCTTAATTTCCAACTTAGCACCATCGCAACCCTTAACCACCGCAAAAGCCAATACCATGTGCATGGTCTACGTCCAATGTATCCCTCATGAAAGACATCACCAACCTCCAACGCATCGCAAGGTCGCACGGCTCCATCGCAAGGCTTAACAGACAATCTCGCTGTCAACGATCTCGCTGATCTCACTCTCAACGATCTCGCTCTTAGCGATCTTGCTGATCTCACTCTCAACAATCTTGCTCTCAGCGATCTCGCTCGTCATCGATGCATAGATCGCTTGTCATCGATGCATAGATCGCTTGGTGGCATTGACACATAGTTCGCTTGGCATCAACGCATAGGACGGTCGCCTGGTCCAATGCGTCCAACGCTTCCATCACCGCATGGCACCCTCCAGCGTAAGCCTTGCCTCGTGCCCTCACATACCCTCGCGTCCGCATGCCCCTTTGCAACCATCAACGCATAGAAAATACTTAAACCATCGCATCATTCCACACTTAAATCATTTTATCTTGGTTTTTCCCACGTCTAAATTTTCTCACAATTTTATTTGTTATACCCTATTTCCTTATTTAACCTAATGCCCTCCAGATTAGGGGTTAGGGTATTACATCTACTGATAAGACTAGTACAGTAGGATTGGTCTAGTCTAGTAGATATCATTAGATACATTAGACTACCTACTGCTTGATTGTATGGTATTAATTGCATTTGAGTCAAATGTTCTATGTCTGTTTCCTTTGGTGAGTTTTTTGAAGAAAGTTTAAAATGACTAGTAATAGATATAATGACAGGTTTTGCATTAGACATATTAAATTTGTTAATAACCTTTTCACAGTAGTTTAATTTACTAATGGTGAGGATAGAGGAAGCCCTGTCTCTACTTATTTCAATCCCAAGAATCCTTTTAGACTGACCCATGTCCTTCATGTCAAACACTCTCTTTAGGAGATCTTTGACATGATTTAAATCCTCCTTAGATTTCCCAGCTAGTAACATATCATCAACATAGAGTAGTAGATAGACTTTGTCTTTATAGGTTGTTGAATTAACATAAGAACAAATGTCATAGATACTTCTTTGAAATCCAATACTCTCTATGTAATCATTAAATCTACTATACCAGCATCTAAGGGATTGCTTAAGACCATATATAGATTTGTTTAGGAGACAATAAAGGTCTTCCTTCCCCCTTTCTTCAAACCCTTTAGGTTGAACCATATAGATAACCTCTTCTAGATTTCCATGAAGGAAAGCTGTTTTAACATCTAGTTGATCTAGTTCAAGGTTGTGCTGAGCAACTAGAGATAATAGAAGTCTAATAGAGGATTGTTTTACTACTGGTGAAAAAAGTTCAGAGTAGCCTATGCCTTCCCTTTGGGTAAACCCCTTAGCCACTAACCTAGCCTTGTACCTAGGCTTTTTTTTTTTCTTTAGTAGAACCTTCTTTTAGTTTATATATCCACTTAGAAGCTATAGGCTTTCATCCTTTAGGAAGAAGGGCTAGGGTCCAAGTATTATTGATAGTGAGTGATTTCATTTCTTCACACATAGCATGAATCCAAGACCTAGCATTATGATAGTTCACTGCCTCTTCAAAAGTAGTAGGTTTTTGGTCATTAGGAGCTATTGTGGCATTTAGAACTAGGTTCATGTAATTTGTTTCAGTATACCTAGCTGGAGGAACTATCACTCTTCTTTGTCTATCCCTACCCAATGAATACTAACTTAAATTAGGTAGAATTTAAGTATTCTCAGTATGCTCATTTGAGGTTTTCTCTTCTTCTTCTTTAGTTTCTTTAGGAGGGTTATGACTGATGGAAGAATCTTTAGGTGTCCCCAACTCAATCCTAGCAGTACTAAGGCCTTTAGAAACTTCACAAGTTGTCTTTTCTTTTTTCATAAACATCTCATTTTCTCTAAAAGTGACATCCCTGCTTATAACAAATCTTTTCTCAATAGGATTTCACATCTTAAAGCCTTTAACACCTTCTAAGAACCCAATAAACATACACTTCACTGACCTAGACTTTAGTTTCCCCTGACTTTGGTGAATATAGCCAACACATCCAAATACCCTTAGATTTTCTAGGTTAGGTGGATGTTTTGTCCATTTTTCTTCAGGAGTTTGGAAGTTTAGGGAGGAATGTGGACAGCTATTTAAGGTGAAAACAATGTAGCTTGCTGCCTCAGCCCAATACTTTTCACTAAGGATTGCATCTGAAAGAAGATATCTAACCTTTTCCATGATTGTTCTATTAAGTCTTTCAGTAACTCCATTCTATTGAGGAGTAAATCTAACAGTCCTATGCCTAGTTATTCTGTTTCTTTACATAACTTATTAAACTCTTCACTACAGAATTTCAATCCATTATCAGTTCTTAAGTATTTAATTTCTTTCGAAGTTTGTTTCTCTATCATGAGTTTCCACTCCTTAAACTTATCAAACACTTGGTCTTTAGTTTTAAGGAAGTAAACCCATCTTTTCCTAAAGAATTGATCAGTAAAAGAGAGTAAATACTTTAAGCCACTTAGGCTAGGTGTAGGAGCTGGACCCCATAGGTCAGAGTGAATATAATCTTTGATAGCTTTTGTGGTGTGTTGTGCTTTAATGAAACTTTGCCTTGTGGCGTTTCCTAAAACACAGTGTTCACAAAAGGTTAGATTTTCTGAGAGACCTTTAGGTAGAATCCCTTGTTTAGATAGGACTGCTAGGCCTTTAGAACTAATGTGAGACAATCTCTTATGCCAAACATCAGCCTCTGTGATCTCATTTGTAGTGGTAACATATGCCCTTGTCATCATTTCAACTCCTTTGACCACAAATAAGTCATTTATATTTTCCCCAACTAGTATTACCTTAGAATCTTTTAGCACCTCAAGGGTTCCCCCTTTACCCCTATATTCACACCCAATTACTTCAAGCATACCTAAAGAGATTAGTTTCTCTTAAGAAGTGGAACATATCTCACATTCCTAATAAGTTTAATAGTTCCATCCTTAAGTTTCGTAGAAACAGAGCCAATGCCTTCTATCCTACGACCTTGGTTGTTTCCCATATAAACCATTTCTCCTTCAATTTCTTTAAAGGTGTTGAACCATGGTCTCATTGAGGTCATGTGATAGGTGCATTCAGAATCTAGGACCCAATCATGCTTTCTTAGAGGATTTACATGGTTGGATTTGTCTAAGGTTGAGGCTAAAACATCTGAATAGATAAAAGAATCTTCTACCATAGAAGCTTCGGGCTATTTACCTTTAGAGTCCTTTTCTTTCTCTTGGTTCATCCTCTTAAGAATAAAAGTCTTTGATTAAATGTCCTTTATTTTTGCAATATTTACATTTTAATTTCTGTTTAGGCTTGCTATCTTCTGAATTATGTGATTTTCCATCCTTGGAGTGATTTGGTTTAAAGTTTCCTTTAGCAAATAACCCTTCGCCACTAGGATGATCTTTTTTGTAAGTTTTAACTCTAGCTCTCTAGTTCTTAGGGTTGATATTATAGTATCAATACTTGTACTATCCCTTCCATATTTTAGAGCATTTTTAATCTCCTTATAGGGTTCAGGCAAAGAATTAAGAAGCACATAGGCCTCATTTTCATCCCCAAGATTTTCTCCTAAGGTTTTGAATTCAGCAACAATTTTCTTGAATTCATCTAAGTTACCAGTCAAAGATTTTGATGAATCCATTTTAAATGTAAAGAATTTCTCCCCAAGGTACATTTTACTAGGAAGATCTTTGGTAGCATATAATATGAAACCCAGATTTCTATTTTCCTTACTTAAGCAGGTAATAAAAGGAATTAACTAAGTGAAAGTTAAATCCTATGTTAAAGGGAAGGAAATTTCTTAGTGTTGAGTAGATTTTCCTTGAGTAATTTAAGTTGAGCTTTAATTGGTGAAATGGTAGTGAAATTTGCCTTACTGTAAAGTAAAAAAAGGAACCATGCGTTAAGAGACATTAACGCATAAGATGAGAAGAAAGGCGACCTGGGTTTGTAGGGATGAACGCATGATTGGCCGAAGTATTGGCAAAAGGCATTGCCAAGATTTTCTCTTGTGTTGGGTATGTGTGAGCAAGAGCAGAGAAAGAAAAGTGTTGTGCGCAAGGCACTGGGAAGACAATATTCTAGTAGGTGAGCAGTACGACATGATGAGGTGGACGATTGTGTAGTAATTGCACGGAGGTAAACGACGCTCGAAGTAACTGAGAGCGAGATCAGCGAGATCACTGAGAGCGAGTCTGTGGAGAACAAGATCATTGAGAGCGAGATCAGTGAGAGTGAGATCGTTGAGAGCGAGATTGTTTGCTAAGCCTTGCAATGGAGCCGTGCGACCTTGGATACGTTGGATGCGTTGGATGCGTTGGATGCATTGGATTTGTTGGTGAAGGAAAAAAGAAGTAATGCGTCAGAAGGCACACGGTAGGCGAGGAAGGCAGGCCAATGCATCGAGTAGCCTTAGCCAGCGCCAGGCCATGCGTCGAGCAGCCTCGGCCGGACGCCTAGGCCATGCATCGAGTAGGCACGCCCGTACGCTGAGCGCGATGTCGAGGGGAATGCGTCGTGCGTTGTGCGCACCTTTCGAGCGCCCCTGTATATGTCAAGCATGCACATGTCGAGCGCTGCCATGTGCTGCCGAGTGAGCCAAGCGTGCAGCCTATGCCATGTGTCCATGCAGTCGTGCGAGCGAGCGAGCAACACAAGCTGCACGCCCATGCATCGAAACAACACGCCAATGCGCCCGTGCACCCGACCAAGCTTCAAGGCGCCGTGCGCAGCCCATACGGCCTAGCACACCCATGCGTTGAACGGCCAAGCACACCTATGCAATGGTGGCTAGCACCATGAACCATGCCAAACAAGCCATGCAAGTGAGCTATGCATCGATGGATGGAAGGTCACCCTATGCGTTGGTGATGGATAACTTCTTGCAATGGCTAAGTGGAATTTTTATGCTATGCGTTGCTATAAACTAAGAAAAAGTTGGACACATACAAGGGTGAGGTCACAAAGAAAATGTCAGCAAAACCATATGTCTTCTTGAGAGAAATTATTAAGGGTTAAGTGATAACTTGTAGAAATACAAGTTATTTATGCCACCTTATCTAGATATTGCGGCCAAAAGTGTGTGATTATGCGCCAATTGTATGAAAATTAACTTAGTTTGACAATAATTTCAAATGTTTGCAATAAAGCCCACTAACGCCAAAAGATGGAGAATATGCCAAAATTTATTCTGTTTTGCATGAAGACCCAAGTCACCCCTTGCGCCCAAGGCTCGTGAAAACTTAATCAACACATCTCTATCAAAATTGCTCTCGTCGAGTAGCTTCGCACATACAATTACTGAAGAAGCGGCGCAATGCGATAGTCAATCCTAATCTACACGTCAACCACATGCGGCAATAAAAACAAACACAGCATGTGAGTCGATGATCGAATGATGCAAATGAGCAACACAAGAGCGAGAGATTAAGATGCGTGTACAACTAACGGTTGTGCAGATTTGACGGTCTAATTTCATAACAGAAGGAATAATATCCCCCCATCTTTGAAATTTCCATAACAAAAAGTGGGGACCACATGGTCGGAGTCAAAGGATTTCTTCCTATAAATACCCCAACGTATTTAGAGAGAAGATATGCTATTCGATACTGGACGAAGTGTTGTAAGACTCTAGAGAGAAAAAAAGGGCTAAGCTGAGTGCTAAAAAGAAAGATCCAGGAAGAAGAAGAGATAAGGCCGAAAGGTGAATCTCAGATCCAACCTACCATATACCCGAGCGAAGCTCTGTGCAGAGGTACTTGCTATTGGTAGAGCACGCCTGAGAGGGAGGCTCTCCCTGTCATCATTCCAACCAGAGCCTCAAGCAGTTTTCCATCAATCTGTGACCAAGATATTGGCACTCGATCATATCTATTCTACCCCTTTCTGTGTATTTCATGTTTTCTTCATCTCTATATTTATACATCATGTATCAGACACTTAATAAAAATATTATTGTTTCGATCGTGTTCATCCACCATATTCTGTCCTTTCCCGTTCACCCATTATTCACTTTCTCTATGATGTTTTCTTACTCTTTCGATAAGCAATATGAATCTTTGAGAACTTAATAAGAAGTAAAGTTATGTAATACGTTTAGCTAAAGCATGCTAGACGACATCTTCACCTATGAGAGCAGAAGTGAAGATGTCATTCTGATCTATCGAGAGAAGTCAGAAGAGTGCGTTAACTAAAGTGAGTAGTACTTCTAGACATGGAAGCAACCTTACGTTCATTATGTTAGACTTTGTTTCACCGTAGACATGTGGGAAACGTAGCCGATCACTGAGAGGTGTAAGTCAAGAGAAGAACAGAATAGTATTTGTACCTTTATAACTTTTAAGGACTTGCATTGTTTTGTATACTTATTTTTCTTTTCTAAACTACTCACAAGACTTGCCGTCACAACCCATGTCTTGCACAGCCTTCACAGCTAGCCCTAATCCTAGTATCTTGCACATAGAACCTGTATCTTATACATCTAGCTTAGGTTTATTGTATGTTTATCGCATCTTTACATTTCTTTAATTTTCTGTAATTACTTCTATATAACTTTTTCCAAAATATTGTAAAACCCGATCGCATACACCATAAACATATCAACCGAGAAACTTGCGATGAAATTACACTTGGTTTCATTGTAAGTAAATGTGTGACATTGCAGGGCATACTACTTAAATATAACCAATATCGCATAATCAACAGTAGTATTGCATCTCATGAGCATCGAATTTCTTATATGCGTTAGTGAAAAGCACAATAAGTTTATGGCGCCGTTGCCGGGAAAATAACTGGTCAATGGTTAATGTTTGAATATTTTCATGTTTTATACAGGACAGATCTCTTTGTACTGACTATTCAAAGCGAAGAATAGTATGACGGCTTATAAGTGCTAGAGCAATTTGGTAATTCTAAGTGGACCCAGAGATCAAGTGAATCTTTCGCACCGAATTCATCAGGATCGAATCTATTGGTGGAAGAGTATGGCTGAGGAGAACATGGCACCTGCTGCAAACCTGAAGGAAGAGTTGCCTATGCAAGATCCTGTCTTTCTTGCCAGTAATCAGAATATCCTTATGCGGGACTATGCGGTGCCAGATTTCTATAGTTTTTCACCAAGAATCTCACGACTAACGGTTGAAGGAGATGTAAGCTTCGAAATAAAACCAATCATGCTGCAAATGATTCAGAATGTGGGGCAATTTGGAGAATTATTAGGAAAGGACCCACATGCACATTTGACTAATTTCGCAGACATGTGTAGTGCATTCTACCCACCTGGTGTGACTCAAGAAAATTTTAAACTACATTTATTCCCATACACTTTGCGGGATGAAGCAAAGAGGTGGTCCCATGCATTAGAGCCGGGCGAAATTAAGGGATGGACTCAGTTGGTCAACAGGTTCATGAACAGGTTCTTTCCTCCATCTGTTAATACACAAAGAAGGAGGGAGATCTTGAATTTTGAACAGCAGAACTATGAAACCTTGAGCACCGCTTGGATGTGATTCAGGCAGTTAGTAAAGAATTGTCCACATATAAGGATTCCTAAGAGTATTTTGATGGAAACCTTTTACAATGGCCTAGATCATTCAACGCAAGTAGTTGCTGATTCCTTCGAAGAAGGAGGATTAATGAGCAAGACATATATGGAAGCAAAGGATATACTGGATCACACATCGTGACATTTTGATGAATGGGTTGATAGTGGATTTGAGGAAAGAGGTTTGGAGCCAGAGCAGGTAAAGAGAGCTGATGCACCAACAGACATGATGAGCACATTAGTCGAGCAAATGACCACGATGACCTCATTACTCCATACAGTGGTTGATCAACAGAGAATTCTCTCCCAGGGTACAGCGTAAATTAATGTGGTAAGTTATACATCCACAATGGATTGCATACAATGGGGGAGAAGAGTATCCGAGAGACATCGACCCATAGATCCAACAACTCGTATATGTTGTTTATGATGAATCATGGGGCAACGACTTTAATCATGGTTGGGATCATCCAATCTTTAGAGTGGACGAGAACCTCGCTCATGAAGGCCATAGTTTTTATCAATTCAAGTATCATGTCTGAGCTCATATTTTAGGGTAAGCTTCCTAAGACATTTTAAAATATGTTTGTAGAAGGAAGTATTTTAAAATAAGGTCCAGAACTATGAGTAATCTAAGCTGTAAGTTGAACCTGGATTCTAGGGGTGAAAAGGGAGCTTGAGGTGCTACTAGAGTGAAAAGCTCCTAAGAAATCAAGGTGTGTGGCTAAAATGTTTTGACTAAAACATTTTGCTTAAAATGTTTGATTACAATTTGTTATAGAAAGCATGTGTTAAAGAAAAGTATTCTCATGCTTACTAGTTTTGCAAAGTGATTTTCAAGCAAGCTATGAATTGTATTTTGAACGCATGCATATGTGAGAAATTGTTGAAAAACGATTTATATGTGTTAATTATGTTCAGCATGCGTTAGTGCCTTTAAAGCCATGTTTTGTATGTGTTATACTTTACATGCTTTAAAGAGAAAGTAATTTATGACTAGTTTTACTAAAACGTGATACCCATGGACATTTGAGAAGGTATCCGCCCAACTAGATACTGAAGGACATTTGAGAAGGTATCTATTGGTACTGAAGGACATTGAGAAGGTACCAAGCCAACAGGATACTAAAGGATGTTTGAGAAGGTATCCTAGTAGCTCGATATTGAAGGACATTTGAGAAGGTATCTAAGCAGAAGTACCTAATGTGTGACGATACTTAGTGTGACCATAGGTAAATAGAGTCAGAGATTGAGCAAAAGGGTTCTCTTTGGACTAGTAGTTGGTGTTGGGATTGTTTTACCCACAGTAGGGTACTTTGAACTGAGAAATGATTTTACTATTTTATGATTAAAACAACTTTATACGTTTTATGCTTGGAAAATGTTTATGCTGCAGTACAAGTACTATAGAAGCTTATGTTTCAATTAAACTCTTTATTGAGATTTTGCATGAGAATTAACTATTTTTTCTAGGTCATTCATTAGGCGTAAGCTCACCCTGTTTTCAAATGTTTTGTCCCTCCCTCCCCCCCCCGGTAGTGGTCAAAACCTCTTAAGATAGCTCTGCAATTGCTCTGCCACTAAAGGATAAAGAGAATTGTAACCCGTCTTTTAGGAGGTTATCGTTAATATTGTACACATGTTACTGTTGTTCATATAGGGACTAGGGTTTGTGGGTTTTGGGACTTGTAAATCTAGTGTTGTAATGACTCTAAATATATTATGTTTCTAAGTTAATAAATTGTGAGCCTAAAGACAGTCCGCTGAATATAAATTATATTTTGGTATCAGAGTTATTCCGTAAGAGTTATTAGGTAGTAAGTGTCAGCCCAAGGGTTGATAACTGCTGCAGTCACGCCCTCCTCTAGGCTAAGAGGATGGTCTGGGTGGGGTGTGACAGAGTGGTATCAGATCATAAGTTTCTAGGAAGGTTAAAGAGTTAGCTGATACCAGAGTGGTATCAGAGCAAAGGTTTACGTAAGACCTGGGAAAAGGTTGAGTGTAATGTTTAAGTTGATACTAGCTTGGTACTAAAGTAAGGGTTATACGTAAACTTGGGAAAGATTTGAGCTAGCTTAGTTCTAAAACATAAGATTTTGGGTGAAAGAGAGAGTTCATGCATTAGATTAAAGTCCCATAGATTAGTCCCTAACATGTGTACTTAATAATTAGGCAAAGATGCTGAGAAGAAGTGGCAAGCGGAGCAAACAGACTGAGGAGAGGAATGTTGACCCTACTAGCGGATGTCCTGAAACTAGACGGAACCCAGATCCAAAGAGGAAAAAAGTTAGAGACTCAGTAGAGCAGGAGGTAACTTCTGAAAACAAGTCTAGTACACGAAGGGTAGATGTAGAACCCCAGATGGAGGATCGAGTGTTTGATAGAATCACTCAAAGATTAGCGGCGAGTGTAGGATCGATTCAGAACGATCCAAAAAGAAATTCGGCATTGAGAGGCTGAAAGCTTTAGGAGCCACGACGTTCGATGGATCCACAGATCCAATAGATGTTGAGATCTGGTTGGACTTGATAGAGAATTGTTTTAAAGTTATAAGATGCCCTAAGGACCATAAGGTCGAGCTAGCGGCATTCTTGCTGCAGAAAAGGGCTGAGAAGTGGTTGAAAGTAATAGAGGCTAGAAGAAGTAGTTCAGAAACTATGGCTTGGTCTGAGTTCAGACAAGTATTTGAGGATAAATACTACCCTAGTTCTTTTTAAGAAATGAAGAGGGAAGAATTCCTTAGGCTAACTCAGGGAATAATGACGGTTGTTGAGTATGAACAAAGATTTACTGAGTTATCTCAATATGCACTTCCGATCATCGCGGATGAAAAGGAAAGGTGTAGGAGATTTGAGAATGGCTTAAGAAGAAAAATACGTACATCCATTACCTCTACATATTATTGGGTGAATTTCACTCAGTTAGTTGAGACCGCTATCTGTGTAGAGCAGAGTGTAGTGAGAGAAGACGTACTCCATCCAAGTGAAGGACAGTTTAGAATACTTGGAGAACTGAGAAGTAAGAGATTTAGACCCCCGTTCTCTGGACAGTTGGGTATAAGGAGTTTTGGAGGCATGAGCCAACAAAGTTCAAGTCGAAAGAAGTCAAGACCTGTAGCTAGACCGAGTGGTGGATCAGTATCAGGTCGTGCTAGCGAGTCAGTAGCTAGTACAGGGAGGAAACCACTATGTGTAAACTGTGGTAGACCTTATACAGGAGTATGTTATGGTAATAGGAATATGTGTTTTCAGTGCGGACAAGCTGGGCATTTCAGGAGAGATTGTCCTCAGCTAGGTCGTGGAGCAACGAATGAACAAAGAGAAGTTACCCAAACTGTAAACCAACCTAGAATGACCAGAACTAGGGGTGAAGGATCCGATGTAGCTAAGCAGAAAGGGATAGTCGGACGACCCCAACAACAACAGCAGCAGCAGCAAGGTAGAGTATATGCTATGACACACCAGGAAGCGGAAGAGGCTCCAGATGTCGTAACTGGTACGATAACTTTATGTAATCAATCCGCTTATGCATTATTTGATCCTGGTGCTACGCACTCATTCATATCTAGCATGTGTGCATTACATATAGATAAAGTACCTGAGCATATGAATGAGGATTTTTTTATCTCTACGCTTGTAGGAGATACTCTAGTTGTACATGAGTATTACAGGAATTGTGAAGTAATTCTTGGAGATCAAAATTTTTGGGTTGACTTGATCCCATTAAGATTACTAGAGTTTGATGTTATCTTAGGTATGGATTTCCTAAGTAAACACTATGCCACTATGGATTGTTTAGAAGAGAATTAGTGTTTAGGAAACCAGGTGAAAAAGAAATAACCCTGGTACGGATTAAAAGAATACTTCCAGGAAGTTTAATATCAGTAGTAAAGGCTAGGAAACTTTTGAGTAAAGGATGTGAAGCCTATTTAGCCTCTGTAATAGTTTCACAAGATGAGAAACTAAAACCTATGGTACAAGAATTCTTAGATGTGTTTCCTGAAGAATTACCAGGTTTACCACCTGATAGGGAAATAGAATTCACTATTGAGTTAGTTCCAGGTACAACACCTATATCTTAGGCACCATATAGGATGACACCAACGAAACTAAAGGAACTAAAGGTTCAGTTACAGGAACTTATGGGTAAAGGGTACATTAGACCCAGTGTATCGCCTTGGGGAGCGCCAGTCTTGTTTGTTAAGAAGAAGGACGGTACTCTTAGATTGTGCATAGACTATAGACAGTTGAATAAGGTGACCATTAAGAATAAGTACCCATTGCCTCATATAGATGATCTCTTTGATCAGTTAGAGGAAGAAACGGTGTTCTCTAAGATAGATTTGAGATCAGGCTATCACCAGTTGAAGGTGAAGGTGAAGGGCACAGATGTTCCAAAGACTACACAACTAGGTATGGACATTTTGAGTTCTTAGTAATGTCGTTTGGATTGATAAATGCTCCTGCGGTATTTATGGACTTAATGAATAGGATATTCCATTCTTATCTAGATCAGTTTATGATCATAGACGACATACTAGTGTATTCTAGTAGTGTGGAGAAGCACAAAGAACATCTGAGGATGGTACTACAAATGCTAAGGGAAAAGGAATTATATGCCAAATTTAGTAAATGTGATTTTTGGTTAAATCAAGTCGTATTCCTTGGGCATAGTTTCAGCTGATGGAGTTAGCGTTGATTCCCAAAAGATAGAAATAGTACTTAATTAGGAATGACCCCGGAATGTAACTGGAGTACTTAGTTTTCTGGGTTTAGCAGGTTATTATAGTAGATACGTGGAAGGTTTCTCTAAGCTATCTCTTCCATTGATAAACCTGACCAGAAAAAATGCAAAGTTTGAGTGGTCGCTAGAATGCGAGCATAGTTTCCAAGTGCTGAAACAGAGGTTAGTGTTAGCACCAGTATTAACTTTACCTATACTAGGTAAGGAGTTTGAAGTTTATTGTGATGCATCCCGATAAGGGTTAGGATGCGTGCTGATGCAGGAAGGAAAAGTAGTAGCTTATGTTTCACGACAGTTAAAGAAGCATGAATATAACTACCTTACGCACGACTTAGAGTTAACAGCAGTTGTGTTAGCTCTAAGATTATGGAGACATTACCTGTTTGGTGAGCGATGTCATATATTTACGGATCATAAAAGTTTAAAACATATCTTTGATCATAAGGAACTGAAACTCACAACGCTACCTAAAGATCTACTGAGGGAGGCAAGTATGAATTTGAGTTATTCTCATTTAAAGTTTGAGATAGAATTGTTATGTTGTAGATAGTTAGGTCAACATCTAGCTTAGAGATGGCTAGGTGAAGTATTATGGACAAACTAAGGAATTGATATCAGAGTAGCACAGTAGAAGCATGGTAATAGACAAGACTATGAGAGGTTACAACAGTGGTTGTTGTGAAACCTTAAACCAGAGTTAGTTCGAGTAAATTTCGAGGATGAAATTTTCTTAAGGGGGAAGTAAATGTGAAACCCAGATTTCTATTTTCCTTACTTAAGCAGGTGATAAAAGGAATTAACTAAGTGAAAGTTAAATCCTATGTTAAAGGGAAGGAAATTTCTAAGTGTTGAGTAGATTTTCCTTGAGTAATTTAAATTGAGCTTTAATTGGTGAAATGGTTGTGAAATTTGCCTAAGTGTAAAGTCAAAAAAGGAACCATGCGTTAAGAGACATTAATGCATAAGATGAGAAGAAAGGTGACCTGCATTTGTAGGGATGAATGCATGGTTGGCCGAAGTATTGGCAAAAGGCATTGCCAAGATTTGCTCATGCGTTGGGTATGCGTAAGCAAGAGAAGAGAAAGTGAAGTGTTGTGGCAAGGCACTGGGAAGACAATTGTCTAGTAGATGAGCGGCGTGACACGATGAGGTGGGCGATCGTGTAGTAATTGCACGGAGGTAAACGACGCTCGCAGTAGCTGAGAGTGAGATAGCGAGATCGTGGAGAACGAGATCGTTGAGAGCGAGATCGTTAAGAGTGAGATCGTTGAGAGCGAGATCGTTGAAAGCGAGATCAGCAAGATCGTTGAGAGCGAGATTGTCTGCTAAGCCTTACGATGGAGTCGTGCGACCTTGGATGCATTGGATTGTTGGATGCATTGGATGCATTGGATTTTTTGGTGAATGCAAAAAGGAGTAATGCATTGAAAGGCACACGGGTAGGCGAGGAAGGCAGGCCAATGCGTCGAGCAGCCTCGGCCAGTGCTAGGCCATGCATTGAGCAGCATCGGTCAGCGCCCAGGTCAATGCGTCGAGAAGCCTCGGTCAGACACCTAGGTCATACGTCGAGTGTTCACGCCCATGTGCTGAGTGCGCTGTCGAGGGGAATGTGTTGTGCGTTGCGCGCACCTGCCGAGCGCCCCTGCGTATGTCAAGCGTGCACACGTCGAGCATTACCATGCGTTGCCGAGTGAGCCAAGCGTGTAGCCTATGCCATGCATCCATGCAGCCGTGTGAGCGAGCGAGCAGCACAAGCTATACGCCCATGCGTCAAAGCAGCACGCCCATGCGCCCATACACCTGTCTCAGATTCAAGGCGCCGTGCGCAGCCCATGCGGCCTGGAACACTAATGCATCGAGTGGCCAAGCACACCTATGCAATGGTGGCCAGCACCATGCGCCATGCCAAGCAAGCCGTACAAGTGAGCTATGCGTCGAGGGATGGAAGTTCACCCTATGCGTTGGTGATGGATAACTTCTTGCAATGGCTAAGTGGAATTGTTATGCTATGCGTTGCTATAATCTAGGCAAAAGTTGGACGCATATAAGGGTGTGGTCACAAAGAAAACGTCAGCAAAACCATGTGTCTTCTTGAGAGAAATTCTTAAGGGTTAAGCAATTGAGGTGGACGCATGTGGAGAAGGCACCTTGGGTCAAGCTGATGCAAGATTGCGTTGATGAGGGGAAGAGCAGACACTTGGCCATGCAACCAAGTAGGTGGTGTCAACACCGGCGGAGGTCTGGACGCCTATAAATAGAGCCTTGAGACTTCATTTTTATCACAAAAACTCAGAAATACCGAAAAAAAAAGAGGGAGAGTGGAGCAAACCATGCGTTGAAGCCAAATCCATGCGTTAGTCATAGTAGGACGCATTGGACAGTAAGAGCTGAGAAGGACACATCAACTTGGGACGAGGAGTTCTCCCAATCTACTCATGCGTTTGGAGTGATTCCATAGCCACATGAAAGCTATGAGAGTCTAGTTTTCAGGAGGGGGGAGGGGCTGCCTGAGACATTTTAGAATATGTTTGTAGTATTTCAAAATAAGGTTCAGAACTATGAGTAATCTAAGCTGGAAGTTGAATCTGGATTCTAAGGGTGAAAAGGGAGCTCGAGGAGCTACTAGAGTGAAAAGCTCCTAAGAAATCAAGGTGAGTGGCTAAAATGTTTTGACACAAATATTTTGCTTAAAATGTTTGATTACAATTTGTTATAGAAAGCATGTGTTAAAGGAAAATATTCTCATGCCTGCTAGTTTTGCAAAGTGATTTCCAAGCAAGTTATGAATTGTGTTTTGAATGCATGCATGTGTGAGAAATTGTGGAAAAACGATTTATATGTGTTAATTATGTTCAGCATATGTTAGTGCCTTTAAAGCCATGTTTTATATGTGTTATACCTTACAAGCTTTAAAGAGAAAGTCATTTATGACTAGTTTTACTAAAACGTGATACCAAAGGACATTTGAGAAGGTATCCGCCTAACTAGATAATGAAGAACATTTGAAAAGGTATCTATTGGTACTGAAGGACATTGAGAAGGTACCAAGCCAACAGGATACTGAAGGACATTTGAGAAGATATCCTAGTAGCTCGATACTGAAGGAAATTTGAGAAGGTATCTGAGCAAAAGTACCTAATGTGTGACGGTACTTAGTGTGGCCACAGGTAGATAGAGTCAGAGATTGAGCAAAAGGGTTCTCTCTGGACTAGTAGTTGGTGTTGGGATTGTTTTACCCACAGTGGGGTACTTTGAAATGAGAAATGATTTTACTGTTTTATGATTAAAAAAACTTTATACGTTTTATGCTTGGAAAATGTTTATGTTGCAGTACAAGTACTGTAGAAGCTTATATTTCAGTTAAACTCTTTATTGAGATTTTGCATGAGAATTAACTATGTTTTCTGGGTCACTCACTGGGCATAAGCTCACCCCGTTTTCAAATGTTTTGTTTTTCCCCCCCACAGTTAGCAGTCAAATCCTCTGAAGATAGCTTTTCTACTACTCTGCCACTAAAGGATAAAGAGAATTGTAACCCGTCTGTTAGGAGGTTACCGTTAATATTGTACACATGTTACTGATGTTCATATAGGGACTAGGGTTTGTGGGTTTTGGGACTTGTAAATCTAGTGTTGTAATGACTCTAAATATGTTATATTTCTAAGTTAATAAATTATGGGCCTAAAGACAGTCTGCTGTATATAAATTATATTTTGGTATCAGAGTTATTCCGCAAGAGTTATTAGGCAGTAAATGTCAGCCCAAGGGTTGATAACTGTTGTAGTCACGCCCTTCTCTAGGCTAAGAGGATGGTCTGGGGCGGGATGTGACATATTATTCTTCCAGTTTAGTCCATATCCTATAGGTTGTTTCTTGATCTAAAACTTGTCTTAAAACACTATCACTAAGGTTTAGGACCAATGTACCATAAGCTTCCAGCTCCCAATATTCTTTTTCTTAAGCTATCATTGAGGTTGGGAGAGTTGATGGGTCAAGGAGAGCTTTGTGAGCCTTCTGTTGGCTGAGAATTGCTTTGATTTTGGCCTTCCATAGGCCAAAATCTCCTTTGCCATCGAACTGCTCTACTTCGAATCTTGCTACTGACATCTTGGAGTGAAAAACTTGAACCTTGAATCTTCAAGAACTGCAATCTTGTAAGTCTTTTTCTATGATACCAATTTGTTGGGCCTTCACACTTAATATTCTGAATAATGAAAGCCCAAATGATGAAATGTTGGCCCATTTTCTGATCCAAATCGTGATCACCTAGTTGTTTTGCCCCAAAATTAAATTGGTAGGTAGAAAACTTGGTCCTGATTGCTCCACGATCTTCCAGCTGATGTGCAACACGTGGAATGATCCACTACCTTCTGCCTGATGGAAGAAAAATGCTTTCTGTTTCTGATGGGAAAATTTTCAAACAAATTAATTTCTCTCTCTCTCACGTTCTCTCTATCGTTTGTAGAAAACTTATGCTAAACTTTTTTCTCTCTGATTATTTCATGTGATTTCCGAGAGAATGAAGAGGAAGAAAAACATGCAATCTTGTAATGAGAAAGAAGAGAAAGAGATCTACACGATGATATATGTGATTTGACTATAGAGTGCCTACATCCACGGGAAGGAGAAGAATTTTATTCAAGAGCTAAGTCACACTTTTTTTTACAGATCTTGTAGCTTTCTTGTAAGCTTCTGTAAGATTGATTACAAATTGTAAATTATGCATATTTATACATTTTTTTTATACAAGTAGTTACTAACAAACTGTAAAGAAAATGAAAAGGCTGTTGAATATTCGGTTGTATGCTTGAGCTTATTTTACTTCAAAATGAAAGTTAAATTTCGAGAAAATAAAGTTGTTTAAAAAAAAAAAAATCAAATAGAGCCTTTAATAATATATGAATTTAGATGGCTCATGCTTTTAAAGATAGGAAGCTTCCATTATTGAGTTGAGTAAGTTTTACATCGAAAGAATGATTAAATATTATTTTTGGAGAGGATCCGAAGGTCAACACTAATTTAAAAGAAAAACAAGAAAATAAATTATTTGAAATGATAAAACCGTTGAAAATATTTATAAGATATAACAAAATTTTAGAACTATCAATGATAGACGTTGATAGAAATTGATAGATTTCTATCAGTGTCTATCAATGTCACTATTAGACACTAATAGAAGTCTATCAGTGATAAACATGATGTTTATGTTTATTTAAGAAGTATAAACGTGATCTTTCTTAAGCTACCAGTTGGAAGTCTTAAAATTTTTATTATAAAATCAAATTTTATGATTGAATTTATTTTTCATTCAGGTCATGTTTATTTTCCTATAAACATGTAATCAATCAATGATAATATGAGAAGTGAAGGCCACTTAATTATGTTTGTTGTTTGTTTATCAATATTCTAACTAACGGTTGACCGCACTCCTAAATTCGTAATTCCATTCCCTAAAAAGCAATCATTAGGTATAGCCTACGCTACATCTTATCCCATACTCTTTTTTTCATGTAGTTGCCTCGGCTACACAGAGTATTTCTCTTCCCTAAATAGATATTCGATCGTATTACCTTTGATTATCATATGAGACCTACATTATCTTTTTTAACTTTTCATAATTTACCATTTCTTCTCTAAATTCATACTTATGCCCATGTCAGTATCTGTATCAGTAAGACCATTCTTCTCTCTATTTTATTATTTTCAATTGTATAACTAAATACTAAGGGAAAGTTGGAATGATCATGGTAGTTAAAGTTAGAAGAATGGAAACTGGAGTTGAGAATTTAGTTAGTTTGATCAAATTGTGAATTATTTTGATTAAGGTCATGACAGATTAAAACGTGAGGTTAAAATTCACAATGAAATTTGTGAGATTAATGTTGGAAAGAAAATTAAATCATAACAAAATAGTAATGTTCATGTTATAAATCATTTAAATTAGTAAGTATTTAAATTTTTATGCCAAAATTACAATCAGATTAGAAGTATTTAACATAAAATTAATTAGATAACAAGATAATGTATAAACTGACAGGACTCCAATTATGTGGCAATATCAAGAAAGAAAGAATAGAGAGGTGGTTGAATCGGCTAGGAATGTCTTCCAATTCCGTTGGGAGAAATAGAGGTTTAAAAGGAGAAGGAAACAAAAAGGAAAGTAGAGAAATCTGAATATCAGAAGTGAAGAAAGAGAACTCTCGAGAGTGAGAGTTTGGAAGATACTGTGATGGAGAAGCCATCGCAGTGTCAACCATCGTCTAGGTCCAATAGGCGATCGTGTAGTAAAGCGTAGTGATCATGTAGCATTTGGTTGACGATTGTATAGCAAAAGGTAGGTGACCGCATAGATACTGGTAAGTGATCGTGTAATAGATTGTATGCGTTTGTGTAGGAGTTTGTGAGTGATCGCGGAGGATTTAGTAAGCGATCGTTTATTAATACTGAGCGATCGTGTAGAACTTCTAAACGATCGTTTAGCATTTGGTAAGCGATCGGGTGATAATTGTAAGCGACCAATTAATCTTGTTTAATTTCTATCGCCTAATAAAGAAGTTGTTCATCGTTTACTTCTTCTTTCCGGAAGATTGTACCTATTGTTACGTTAATAAAGAATTCAAGAATCAGTGTCCTAACAAATTGGTATTAGAGCAATCACCTGGGCAAGTATGGATCAGAAAGATTTTGAAAAGAAACTGGAGTTACTAGAGCAAGAAACCTTTGAATACAAAGTCGAAATACAGATAGAGTCAACCATAGAGGAGAGGTTGGCGTCGAAAAAAAAGAGCATTGAAAGAATGGAATTGCAGGCAGAAAAACATCAAGAAATATTTGTTTCTTATGTGACAGAAATGAAGAAAGAGAAAGCAAAGGTAATAGAGGAGGTAAAAGGATCGGATGCCAATCAGGGGTGCGGGATAAACAGTTCGGTGAGAACATTCGGTGAAGAAGTGAATGGTGACCAGAGTGAATTCAAGAAAGTGCAAATGCCGATGTTTAGAGGAAGCGATCCAGATGTGTCGCTATACAAAGCAGATCTCTATTTTCAAGTTCATAAGCTGACTAAAACTGAGAAGATGACAGTGGCAGCAGTGAGCTTCGTCGGCACCACATTAGACTGGTACCGGTCAGAGGTAGATAGAGAGCATTCAAAGATTAGGAAGACTTGAAGAAAAGGATGTTAGCCCAATTTTGATCTTTAAGAGAGGGATCGATCAACAAAAGATTCTTGGTTAATAAACAAAAAACAATAGTGGACGCATATTGAAATTTGTTTGATAAGTTTGTAGCACTGTTGTCACATCTAACGAATGAGGTTCTTGAGGAGACATTTGATGTGTTATTTTGTGTGGTGAAATATTGAAGTGAGTTGCGGTGATGGAAATGCATTATGCAACAAGTTTTCTCAGCAGAACCCAAGTATAAATCCTATTGAGTTTCCTAGCAAGTCCAGTGTGGAACTCAGGGACTAAGGAAAATGGTATGCGGTGATAATTTTTAAGATAACTTTGCGGCAACAAATAAATTAATGATATGTTGGTTTGTTGTTTGCGGTGTTAAAAAGTTATGCGGCGGAGTTATGAAAAGAGTGGATAACACGGAAGATGCGATGAATATGCGGGGAACGGGTTGAGAAAGGGTTCAGCTAAAACTTCCTAGGATGCGTTCTAGTTATGTGATCATGCTACACACATACAATAGCAAATCATCTCTCAACGAAAACGCTACGGCTTCTAGTTGTAGAACGCATGCGATATATGTGATAAAGTCTATAGGACCTACACATAAGCCTCTATTCTTGTTTATGCAATGACAAATGACAAACACACATATAAGGTGACTGCATAATACCATAACCTATCTCTAGGATGCATGCGATGCATGTTGGCAAACAGAGCTTATCTCTAAGTCCCTATTTCTCACTTATGCAAATCTAATCTTGCTCTCTCGAGTCTAGATTCTAACCTAGCTCTCTCAAGTCTTAGGTTTTTTCTTTAGACTCTCTCTCGAGTAGCTCTAAAGGGGTATTGGGCGCAACATAAAACAAGATAATCGTATGTGATGAAGATCCTAGGTCATGTTAGCTTACTTCTTCTCAACCCATTCGGTAGATTTAGCTACTCATGCGTGCTTTTAAGAGAGTGAATAGATGTAGAAAAGCAAGTTCCATTTTATAGATATAGAGTTGAAATACAAAATAACAATGCAAGATGAGAATAAAGAGCCTGTAGGAATCTCTTGCTTCCCAAGGCTTTTACACTGTCTTTTCTACTCTGTTCAAAAGATAGTCTCACTCTTGCAAGAGTCGGCCCTTTCTCTACTTTTTCATGCCTCTGGGTTCTCTCTCGAGCTGACTAGAGCGATCTTCCAACGTCTCTTCCCTTCCCTTCGCTCGCTCTACCTTGTAAGTAAAAAGGAAAACTATGAAAAATTCTATTCTATTTAAAGGAAAATTCTCTAACTGTCTGAACTCCTTTACTAAAGATTGCCTTTGGTATTTATAGAGCTTCGGGGTGAAAGGCGTCTTCTCTCTTATGATTGCACTAATGGGATGTCTTTAATTATCTGTCTGATGTGCCGAGTATTTGTCACCAAAAAGCTGAGTGTACTTGCTACAGTAGATCGTTAGCGACTTGTCAACTTAATTCAGACTCAACCATCATCATCTTTCTGTCCCATCGTGATTAATTATGCTTTTCACCCAGATGCGCCCACCAAGTTGCGCTGGCTCTATGCGAAAATCCTCATATATTTGCAAGCACAAATCACCACAAAGCCTTGCGGTAATGCTGTGCTCGACTATTGCTTTCTTGTGATCGCATTTTACGCTTTGCGTCAACGCATATTCTGCACAAAAATACAAAAGTTAACTATTTTTATGTGATGAACGCATACAACCGCAATGTTACAAACTTAATGCTTTTTGGACGTAAACTTATGAATTTTATCAACGCAAACCTGCATTATTTAATAACTTAGCATTGTAATAACGTGCATTTTTCCCATTATCACACCCTAAAATTTAAACAATGCTTGTCCTCAAGCATAAGCTAAAGATTTCCTTTAGATAGTCGACCGCAATCTCTTTTCCTAGATTTCTCAAGGACTTCATTCAAATCTTATACACCAAAATTTCCTTAATTCTTATTCAGGTCTCTTCTTAAAATATATCTAAAATTCAGGAACTATAAGTTAGCCCTCAAAAGGACTTTACTAAAATCCAGGACATCGCATGATCTATTTCAAAAGGAACTTTTTCAGTGGGGTGTTAAACGATTTTTATCCTTGCATATTTTTGACATTGTTATTTTTTTCTGACCTTGCGCTGATCCAAGTGCCTCACCTTCATTTTGGCTTACCTCCACATGTGTCATGCGGACATCCAACTACGAGCAAGGCGCTCTTTCTCAGACTAAACTCATACCTACTTGGCAGCAGAGTTGCGGTCATTTATTTATGCATTGATCACGATTCCTACCTTCGTTTTGGCTTGCCCTCATGTGTGTCATGCGGACATCCAAATATGAGTAGGATCCGATCGCAACGTTATGATGATTTTATTTTATTTTATTATTATTTTTTTAGAGCTAAAAATAGCAAGGTCGAAAATAAATACCTCACCCCCAAATTTAAAATGCGGCAATGTCCTTATTGCCAGAAGATTGAAAGAAGTCATGCGATGTTCTTAGGAAGTTTGGTAAAAGGTTAGTTTGAAAGAAAACTAGCAGACCACTAACTTTTAGAAATATTTCATGAGGTGACTGTCCTAAAATTAAGTCGACTCTAGCGTACAAGAAAAAATAGAAGCATGTGTTTCATCATTGAAATCATAATTGGCAAAGAGAAAGCATGCGATGACTTACTAAATTTATCAATGTTAGCTGATTGCGGTAACCAAAGAGGATGCGGTGCTAAAATTTTCAAAATTAAAATGCGATGTGATAGTGCAAAATTTGGAATAAAGTCAAGGAAGAATACCACTCCCAAATTTGTGTTGTCGCTTGCATTGTTTATTGTTGCATCCGGCCTTGCAGCGATCTACCTCCTTTGGATTGTGGTGACGGAATAAAGTAGTTGCGTCTTCGTGTAACGCCTCCGCAATCATTCACCTCGATCATTGCAAAAAAAAAAAAAAACATTGATAGGGTCAAATAATTTTTAAACAAAACAAAATCTTTTACCACAATCATTCAGCTTGATTGCAAATTTTTTTTAAGCAAAAGGATAGTGACATGAAAATACTATAGAGTAGAGATAAGTTGAAGATTTCATGATTCCAATGGGTACTTCACAAACTTGTGTCCCTGATGAATTTAGATCGCCTGATAGTGTAGAGACCACCCACTACTTTCTCAATTAGAGTTTCTCAGGTCCATGGAGTTGACTTGGCGATGCCAGCCTTCTTCGCGATACACTTTTAATCGTTTCCCATTAACCTTGAATATGTTGGTTCCGTCATCATTAGATAACTCGACTGCGCCGTGTAGGAATACCTCTTTGACTATGAAGGGTCCGGGCCAACATAACTTTAATTTCCCAGGGAAGAGTCATAGTTGTGAATTAAATAGTAAGACCTTTTGCCTGACTTGGAGGTTCTTGCCACATATTTGTTTGTCGTGCCAGCGCTTTGCGCGCTCCTTGTAGATTTTTGCGTTCTCATATACATTAATTCTCCATTCCTTCAGCTCGACCAATTGAAGTTTTCTCACTTCTCCTACTGTCTTTAAGTCAAAGTTTAGCTTCTTCACTGCCCACAACGCTTTGTGTTCCAGCTCTAATGGTAAATGCCATGCTTTACAAAATACCAACGCATACGGGGACATACCTATGGGTGTCTTATAGGTAGTTCAGTATGCCCACAACGCATCGTCGAGCTTTGTTGCCCAATCCTTTTGTGAAGGCTTTACCACCTTCTCCAGTATCAGCTTGATTTCCCAGTTGGACACTTTGGCTTGACCATTTGTTTGTAGATGATATGCGGTAGCCACTTTATGGAGGATATTATATTTGCACAGCAATTCTTTGACAGTGTGATTGACAAAGTGGGAACCTTCATAACTTATTATGGCACATTGATGACATGCAAAAATGCATGTCATCTTAGGCCTTTTACTTAGAATTATGAAGATTGTTAAGCAGAATATGCGGCAATTATGTTAGGAATTCATGAGAAAATGAGTTTCATCGTTTAGCATCAAGAATCTCGGCTAACCCCTTATTATGTGTTATTATGCATTTAATTGTCTATTTTTGTAGTTAACACAGGAAATGGATGCAAACGCGGAATCCGGACTACCCCATAGATGACCGTATGTGGAGAAACACTCCATCTCAAAGGCGAACTTACTCCATCAACGCATAGGTGTTGCAGTGATCAGCCGCATACGTCCATCGCATAGGAGTTGCGATCGTCAAGCGACTGCGGTCATTATGTAGAAGTTGCGGTATTAAGCGAATGTAGTCATTGCATGATTGCGACTACACGATAACGCATAATAGAGGGATCAACGCAAGGTTGGTGTAATAAACGCATCAGCGCAGATCTCGAGAAAATCAAAAGATGATGTTGACATTTCACCTACCACACCGTTAGCAGCAGAGATTCAGAAAAGGACTAACGCGCCACAGATGTTAGAATCAGAGCAGTCCATTAATGCTGTCGGTGATCCAAGCTCTATAAATAGAAGCCGCTGAGTAGAATTTCAACTTATCCAGGGTTCTTCCCTGCGATCCAGACTAATGCGTGAGAAGAAAGATTGAGAGTTCTTCATTTCCTTCTTCCATTCCAAGTGACGACCGGAGCCTTCGACCAGAGCTAGATCTTGGGAGAGTCAGTTCCACCACCCATCCATGGCACCACCAGCAGCCTTGACGCACATCCGTTGGAAGCAAGTCATTACTTCCAGCCGGTCATTTCATTTTCTCTTCTTTTCTTATATTGTGTTGTATTACATTTTGTGATTGAGGAATTAATACATTATGTGTTCAATGAATTTCTGTGTTTCCTCTGATTTCATTTCCATCTTCTTCACTCAGCATCTTTAACTTTTATTGCATCACTTAGTTAGATTGTTAGAGTATCTCATACTTAGTCATGTGGATTAGAGATATGCAGTATGTAGCAACCCATCGGAAGGTGTGCGTTGTGCGAGTGTGTGAGAAAACCTCATTTGCTTAGTGTGAAGCTATAGCAACGCCTGTCTATAGGCGAACACAATGCTTGTCTATGAGTAAAGTTAGCAACAACTACTTGCCCGGGAGGGTAAGTGGTTGGTCGCATTAATTAATGTAAGCCAGTGTTCACTAGAGATGGGAATACTCTTGCGTCAGCCAAGTTCATGCAGTTATCTTGTCTTATGTTGCGCCCAACACCCCTTTAGAGCTACTCGAGAGAGAGTCTAAAGAAAGAATCTAAGACTTGAGAGAGCTAGGTTAGAATTTAGACTCGAGAGAGCAAGATTAGACCTGCATAAGCAAGAGATAGAGACTTAGAGATAAGCTCTATTTGTCAACATGCATCGCATGCACCCTAGAGATAGGTTATGATATTATGTGGTTGCCTTGTATGTGTGAATGTCAACTATTATCGCATAGACAAGAATAGAGGCTTATGTGTAGGTCCTATAGATTTATCGCATATGTAAAATGCATTCTAGCCTTAGAAATCGTAGCATTCACATTGAGAGATGGTTTACTATTGTATGTGTGTAGCATGATCACATACCCTGTGTTGGTTGAGGTTTCCCTTGCAGTCAATCTAAGGGTTGCAATGAAAACATCTCTGCATTTTATCTATTTTCCATCCATTTACTTCTTATCAATAGTTGTCATGTCTCTACCTCTCATTCTTACTTCTCATTGCGTTGTCTGTTAGTTAGGAGTAGGAGTAGTGTTAACATAGAAACCTCTCCTCATTCTTTTATTCAATCGCCGTATGCACATTACCGCATTCATCTTGGTACAAGTCCCTGAGTTCGACCTCGGATCACCCGAGAAACTTGCGTTGGAATTATACTTGGTTCCAGCACAAGAAAACTTGTGACAGGACGCAAAAACTTGATGTGTTGATTTTATGAAGTGGAAAATGGATGATATGCGTTGATGGAATTGCGTTGTGCACTCAAGTTTCCCCAGTGAAATTCAGGTGTAAATTCCTCTAAGTTTCTTGGTAAGTCCAGGGTTGAACACAGGGACTTGTGAAAATAGTTGCGTGGTGATTTTTATGAAAACTTGCGGTAACCGAATAATGAATAAAGAGTTGGGTGTGTTGTTGCGTTGATAAAAAGAAATAAATAAAGGCGGCAGATTTGAGAAAGACAGTTGCGTTGATAGATGTAATGAGTATGCGATGAACGGGTTGAGAAGATCTTTAGTTAGCATTACTCGGGAATATGTCAGACTATGCGTTCATGTTACAACCATGCACAACAAGTCATTTTCCAATGTGAATGCGATGCTTCTAAATCTAGGAAGCATGTGTTGTATGCAAAAGTGTCCATAGAGCTTGTCACTGAGTCTCTACTTTTGTCCTATGCGTTAATGTAAAATGCATAAAAGCAAGGTGAACGCATACAATCATATCTTATCTCTAAGATGCATGCGATACGTTAATAACAAATAGTGCTCATTCCTAAGCACCTATCTCTCGTTTATGCTTTCTAATATGGTTTTCCCAAACCTAGATTCTGACCTGACTTTCCCAAGTCTAGATCCTGTCCTTAGACTACCCTCCCGAGTATCTCTAATAGACGAATAACGCATTCATAAACAAGATAATCACGAAGAATGAAGATTCCCTCGTTCTGCTGACTAAATGCTTCTCAACCCATTGAACTAATTTAGCTACTCATGCGTTAATCACAGAGAGTGAACAAATATAGAGAAAGAAATTCCATTCTTATAAATGAGTTGAGTACAAAATGACTATGGAAAGTAAGGTAGAGAGCTTGGTAGCAATTCCTTGCGAACCGAGGCTTTTTACACTGAATCTCTATTCTGATCTAAAGATGTTCCTCCTTCTGCAGGTGTCGGCCCTCCCTCTGTCTTTGAAGCTCCCGAAGCTTTCCAAGCTTACCCATACGATCTACAGGCACAACTTCCTTCCTCGCATCTGCCTTAAAATGAAAAGAAAACTATGGACAGAGGCGTGAACTTGTAAAGTGGCGAATTAATCGACTGCTTAACCGAACTTCTTCTATGAAGAATGCCCTTGGTATTTATAGAGAATCCATGGTGAAAGGCGGCTTCTCTCTCTTGGTTGTACAGATGGGACAACTTTAATTCTTGACTCATGCGCCGGATAATTGTCACTAATAAAGCTGAATGGACTTTGTGACCGTTATCAGTTGTCAACTTAATTTGGATCGAACTATCATCAGCTGTCTGTTCCATCACTCTGAATTGTCCTTTCACCCAGATGTGCTGATCATGTTGCGCTGACCAAGTTGCGGCGATTCTTCTCGAGCAAATGTGTGCGAGCACGATCAACGTAAAGCCTTGCGGTGAAGTTGTGCTCGACCAATGAATTCCTATGATCGTAATCTCTTTGCATTGCGTTAACGCATATTCTGCACAAAAATACAAAAATCAACAGTTCCAATGCACTGACGCATGCGACAGCAATATTATAGAATTTATGCCTAATGGATGCAATTTTAACATGTTTCATCAACGCATTCCAACATTGTTTAAGAACTTAGCACTATGATAACGTGCATTTCTGCCCGTTATCACATGGTCATCGCATACAATTGATAACGCATAGTCATTCCAACGCATGACCATTGACGCATGATAATCAATGTATACATTAAGAACATGCATCACATATCACGTCCACGGAATTTTAATTGTTGAGTAATTGACACCTAATTTCTCGTCATCACACGTGGAGTGCCAAAATGAGTGAAAATGTTTTTCTTCGGGAATTTAGAGACTACTGTCGCATCACTTGCGGCACATGCCACTGCTTCTACCCACTTGGACACGTAGTCGACAGCTAACAAAATATAGTTTTGACCATTCGATGGTGGGAATGATCCCATGAAATCAATGCCCCAGACGTTGAACAACTCTACTTCCAAAATGGTGTTCATAGGCATCGCATGTTTCCATGAAATGTTTCCTGTGCATTGGCATCAGTCACACTTCATCACATAGTCTCTGGCATCCTTAAATAATGTTGGCCAATAGTACCCACTTTGTAAGACTTTTGCTGCAGTGCGCTGTCCTCCAAAGTGCCCACCATATGGTTAATCATGACATTGCGATAATATGCGTTGATGAGCAGCATCCGGTACACATAGTCGCATAATCTGGTTTGACCCCCTCTTATACAGATTTGGCTCATCCCAATAATAATATTTGCATTCATGTTTGAGCCTCTTCTTTTGGTGGTCGGTATATTCTTCAGGAAATTGCTCGCAAACCAGATAGTTGACTATGTCTGCATACCATGGCAGTTCTTCAATCCGAAACAGATGCTCATCTGGAAACAGTGTGCTCATCTCTGACTCATTACGGTCGACCTTTGGATTTTCTAATCTAGATAAATGATCTGCAACTTGGTTCTCCATCCCCTTACAGTCAATTATTTCTATATCGAATTCTTAGAGGAGGAGAACCCATCTAATCAGCCTCGGCTTCGCATCCTTCTTTGTCATCAGATATTTTATCGCCGAGTGGTTAGTATGGATGAATACTTTTGTTCCCAGCATATATGCTCTAAATTTTTCTAACGCAAATATTACTGCAAGCAGCTCTTTTTCTGTGGTGGTGTAGTTGGTCTGAGTAGGGTTTAAGGTTTTACTTGTATATGCAATGGGATGCAGTATTGCTTTTCTCTTTTATGCTAGCATTGGTCCCATCGCATACCTGCTTGCATCGCACATAACTTCAAAGGGAAGTGTCCAATCTGGCGGGATCAAAACGGGCACAGTCATTAGTGTATTCTTTAAAATTATGAATGCGTTGCGATAATTATCATCGAAGTCAAATTTCCTATCGGCTTCCAACAACGCACTCAGTGGTCATGCTATTTTTGAGAAATCCTTGACAAAACGTCTGTAAAATCTAGCATGCCCCAAGAAACTCCTTTCAGCCTTTACACTTGTTGGGGGTGGGAGCTTTTCAATTGCGTCTATTTTTGCCTTGTCCACCTCCAACCCATCCCGAGATACCTTGTGCCCCAGCACAATGCACTCCTTCACCATAAAATGGCATTTCTCCCAATTGAGTACGATATTCGTCTCCTCACATCTTTTCAATATCTTCTCCAAGTTGGCAAGACAGACTTCGTATGTGTGCCCATAGACAAAGAAGTCGTCCATGAATATTTCAATAGAGTCCTCAAGATATTCTGAAAAGATGGCCATCATGCACCTTTAGAATGTGCTCGACGCATTGTAGAGGTCGAACGACATGCGGCGAAAAGCAAAAGTTCCACATGGGTAGGTGAATGTGGTCTTTTCCTGATCTTTGGGAGCAATCATAATCTGATTATATCCGGCATACCCATCCAAAAAGTAGTAGAAGTCACGTTCGGCTAGACAATCCAGCATTTGGTCAATGAAAGGTAAAGGGAAATGATTTTTCTTCGTTGTCTCATTCAGCTTGCGGTAGTCCATGCAAATATGCCACCCGGTGACGGTCCTTTGCGGTATCAGCTCATTATTTTTGTTTGGGGACTACCGTCATCCGACACGCACTGCACGAGGCTGACCCACGTGCTGTTTGCTATCGGATAAATGATGCCCGCATCTAACCACTTGATTATCTCCTTCTTAACGACCTCTTTCATCACAGGGTTGAGTCTGCACTGATGTTCGATCGATACTTTATGGTTTTCTTCGAGACGAATTCGATGCATACAGTATGCGGGGCTAATTCCTTGAATGTCTGCGAGCGTCCAGCCAATTGCTTACACGTATTTTCTCAGAATGCTCAGCAACGCATTCTCCTGGTCTTCATTCAGTTCAGAAGAAATAATTACTGGCAGCTTCTCATTCTACCTAAAAAATGCATACTTTAGGTGGTTAGGTAGGTTTTTCATCTCTATTATTGGTGGTTCTTTTAAGGATGATTGCGTTGTTTTTCTTTCTTCCTTTACTGTTGGCTCTTCTTCTTGGGTTGTGATCATCTCATCTTCCTTGTTTGTTTTTTCTATGATTATCATGGTCGCCCTAGTATAATGGGCACATCTTTGTCAGCTTCGTAATCTAAGATGATGAAGCCGAATAGTAATATAAATTTGTCGATTGTAACCAGCACGTCCTTTACCTTCCCCTCTGGATGCACCAGAGATCTATCTGCTAATTGGAGAGTCACGGTCATGGGCGTAAGTTGCCCCACAAACTTACCAGTGCCTCTCTTCTTGGTTACCATATCCTTCAGAAACTTCGCATATGCGGGCATCTTCTCAATCGCTTCAATGAACGGAATATTAAATTGCAATTGTTTTAACATAGTCATGAAGTGTTGGTACTGTACCTCGTCATTCTTCTTCTTTTAGAGTCTCTGCGAAAAAGGTGGAAACTGTACTCTCATGGTCTCCTTTTCTTTTGGCTCTGAGGTGGACACAATTTCTGGCTCTATCGCTTCTTTTTCTCCTTCTTATTCTCGAGTCACCGTAATCTCAGGTTCTAACACCAATAAGAGTAGCCGACTAGGCTCCTTCTTCTCTCCTACCACGGTTTTTCCACTCCGCAATGTCACGACTTGACATTGCTCTTTACTTGTTCCCCTTAGGTTGCGTAGGAGTTCTGTTGAACTCGGCAGGGCCCCTTGCTGTCTATTCTTAAGTTTGCTTGCAATCTGGCCCATCTGTAATTCCAGGTTGTGGATGGTCGTCGCCTGGTTTGAAGCACAGTTTCGTTCTTCTCGATATACTGCTTCGACAAACTTTCCAAGGAGGAAGATTGCGGTGGTTGCGAACTGCTAGCTTGACTACTCGTTTAACCATTGTTTCACGGGAAAAATCCAGGTGGCCCTTCTTTTTGCGCCACTGTTTGGAAATTTTGTTGCTGATTTTTCCATGCAAAGTTGGGATGGCTTCTCCACCCAGGGTTGTAGGTGTTAGAGAATGGATTATTTTTCACAAAATAAATAGACTGTAGGTTCTACGGGCATTCTTCCATTGTGTGCCCTTCACCGCAAGTTGCACACCTTGCGGCAGTCTAATTAGTTGCATTTACTTGCCCACTATGCGGTGTTGGGATGTTGATTGTGATTCCTTGAATTAGGTTGTGAACCCCGAATCCTAATTTTCTACTTAAGTGTTCCTTATTGAAATTTGTATGATAGGTAGGTTGATGAGGAAGCTAGTATGGAATGGTGAAGAAGGAATGGAGATTTGGAAAGAAAATATGGAATTTGAGTTTGGGGAAATTTGGAAAATTTGGCTAAGTATGGAAAATTTTGTATAAAATGCATTGGAAGTAAAGACATATGGCTGAGGAAGGCAAAAAAAGTGTTGTGTGCAAGGCATTGGAAGGAAATTGGCTAGTAGGTGAGTGGCACAATGAGGTGGGCAATCGTGTAGAAGTTGCAAGGAGGCCAAAAATGCTTGCAGTAGCTAAGAGCGAGATTATTGAGAGTGAAACCAACGAGATCATTGAGAGTGAAACCAGCGAGATCATTGAGAGCGAAACCAGCGAGACCATTGAGAGTGACACCAGCGAGATCCTTGACAGCGACCAGTGCGAGCATTGAGAGCGAGAGCAGCATCTGCCAACGCTTAGGCCATGCGTCGAGTAGGCACGCCCGTGCATTGGGTGCGCTGTCTAAGGCATGCGCCGTACAAGTGCTCCTGATGAGCAGCTACGCCCTGTGCGAGTGCCCATGCGCGCATGCGCCGCGTGTTGCGCATGTCTGATGAGCAACCACGCCCCGTGCGAATGCCCATGAACGCATGCGTCGAGCGTTGCCATGCGTTGCCAAGCGAGCCAAGCGGGTAGCTTATGCGTGCGTTCAAGTAGTCATGCGTCAAGGCAGCTCGCCCATGTGTCAAGGCAGCCCATGCGCCTGTGCACTCGGCCGAGCTTCAAAGCACCATTCGCAGCCCATGCGACCAAGCACACCCATGCATCGAGCGTCCAAGCATCCCTATGCGTTGATGGACCAACTTGTGCATCATGCCTATGCGTTGGTAATGGATAATTTCTTAAAATGGCTAAAATAAATTGTTATGCTATGCGTTGGGCAAAAGTTGGACGCATAAGGGTGAGGTCACAAAGGAAGACAACCCTTGGGGATGTTTCGAAGAATGATTCTAGAATTCGATGGAATTCAAGATATGAATAATTGGTTTACGTCAGCCAAACCATGTGTCATCTTGGGATAAATTCTTAAGGGTTAAGAAATGAAGGTGGACGCCTGTGGAGAGGACACTTTGGGCCAAGATGATGCAAGATTGCGTTGATGAAGGGAGGAGTAGACACTTGACCATGCAACCAAGTAGGTGTTGTGAACACCAGAGGAAGTCTGGACGCCTATAAATAGAGCCTTGAGGCCTTATTTTCAAATCACAAATTCAGAAATTACGTGAAAAGAGAGGGAGAGTGTAATGCAAATGCTTGCACGCAAAGTTCAAGCTTATATCCCCGTTACCAGTTCCCCGGAACAGCGCCATAAACTTGTAACGCAAATATGCGCAACATACCCCTCATCGCAATGTAACACAAATTTGTAACGCAAACTTACTCAACAAACCCCTCAACACACCCCTCAACGCAATAACCATAAACTTACTCATAAACTTGTAACACAAATGCTTACACACAAGGTTCAAGCTCATGTCCCCTTACCAGTTCCCCGGCAACGGCGCCATAAACTTGTAATGCAAATTTTGATGCGATGATATGCAATGCGATACTACTACTTATTATGTGATATTTATGATGATTAGGTAGTAGCCCTGCTCTATCACAAGTTTCCTTACGATGAAACCAAGTGTAATTCCATCGCAAGTTTCTCGGTATGATCCGAGGTCAAACACGGAGAAATACGATACCGATTTGATGCGGTGTTTTCATGATGTTATGCGAGCAATTTTTCAATTCTTTAAGTTGTGTGATATACAAAAGTAATAGAATAACAGGAAAGTAAAATAAAGCTATAAAAATACAGTAAACCTAAACTAGATGTATTTGATACAGGCACAATGTACAAGATACCTAGAGTTGGGCTCGCTGTGAAGTCTGTGCAAGGACATGGATTGCGGTGGCAAGGCTTGTGGTGGGAAAAGAAAACAAAGACAAGTATACAAATCATTGCAAGTTCTCAATGAACGTAAAGAGACAAATACTACTCCGTTCTTCTCATAGCATACACCTCTCTGTGATCGGCTATGTTTCCCACATGTCTGTGTAGAAACTAGAGTTAAACATAATGAATGCAAGGTTGCTTCCATGTCTGGAAGTACTTCTCGCTTTAGTTAACGCACTCTCTTAACCTTCTCTCGATAGATCAGAATGACATCTTCACTTCTGCTCTCACAGGTGAAGATGTCGTCCAACATGCTTTAGCAAAACGTATTACATAACTTTAATTTACATTAAGTTCTAGGATGTTTATAGCATTCATCAAAGGATTAAGAAAACAATATGAAGACAATGTATAATGGGTGAACGATGAAAGACAGAATATGGTATGTGATAATAATCAAAACAACTAATATTTCTATCAACCGTTTGATACATGATGAATGAACAAATAGATGAGAAAGACATGGAATACAAAGAAAAGGGAGAGTAGAGATGATCAGTGCCAATGTCTTGGTCATTGATCGGTGGAGATCTGCTTGTCGCTTGTGGTTGGAAGGATGATAGGAAGAGCTTCCCTCTCAGGCTGGCCCTTCGGTAGCAGAATCCTTGAACAGAGCTTCGCTCGGGGATGTTGATTGACAGGATCTGAGATTACACCTTTCAGCCTTATCTCTTCTTCTTCCTGGATCTAACTTTGAAGCACTCAGCTAAGTTCTCTTCTCTTTTTAATCTTGCAGCACTTTGCCCAGCACCAAATAGCATATGATTGGATAGAACCTAGTTCAATGGAATCCCCTATCACTGAAATTCCTTGTCACTGGAATTTTATCCAATCCCTTTCACTGAATTCCTTGGGGATATTTATAGGTGAACATCTTTGACTCTTGGCTTTGTGGTCCCCACATTTTTTTATAGAAATTCTAAAGATGGAGGGATTTTATTCCTTCTGTTATGTAATCAGACCGTCAAATTTGCATAGCCGTTAGCTGCACACGTGTCATGATCTCCTGCATTTGCACTGCTCATTTGCATCACTCGATCGTTGGTCCGCATGCGGTGTTCATTTTTATTAAATGCGGTCGTCATGAGAATCAAGATCGATTATCATCTTGCACCGTTTCTTCAGTGATTGTCTTATGCGTTGACGTTCGATAGGCACAATGGTGATGGAGATGCGCTGATGAAGTTCTCTCGAGCCTAGGATGCAAGAGGTGACTTCAGTTTTCTTGCAAAACAAAGTCAATTTTCGCCATATTCTCCATCTTTTGGCGTTAGTGGGATTTATTGCAAGCATTTGAAATTATTAACAAACTAAGTTAATTTTCACACAATTAGTGCATAATCTTTCACTTTTGGCCGTAATATCTAGATAAGGTGGCAAAAATAACTTGTATTTCTACAAGTTATCAGAGAGTAGAGCAAACCATGCGTTGGAGCCAAATCTATGTGTTAGTCATAAGTGGACGCATTGGATAGTGAGGGTTGAGGAGAATGCATCAACTTGAGACGAGGAGATCTCCCAATCTACTCATGCGTTTGGAGTGATTCCAAAGCCATATGAAATCTCTGAGAGTCTAGTTTCAGAGTGGGGTTGCAGAGGAAAAACTCAAAGGAACCAGGTTGGAGATTGAAAAGAAGGCAGAAGGGTCAGACTGTCGAATCAGTCTAAGCCAGTCTTGAAGATTCTGTGATTTCAGAAAACCACGAAAAGTTATGAGCTCAAATTTTAGGGTAAGCTTCCTGAGACATTTTAGAATAAGTTTCTAGAAGGAAGTATTTCCAAATAAGGTTCAGAACTATGAGTAATCTAAGCTGTAAACTGAATCTGGATTCTAGAGGTGAAAAGGAGCCCGAGGAGCTACTAGAGTGAAAAGCTCCTAAGAAATCAATGTGAGTGGCTAAAATGTTTTGACTAAAACATTTTTCTTAAAATGTTTGATTACAACGTGTTATAGAAAGCATGTTTTAAAGAAGAATATTCTCATGCCTACTAGTTTTATGAAGTGATTTCCAAGCAAGCTGTGAATTGTGTTTCAAACATATGCATGTGTGATTGTTGAAAAACGATTTATATGTGATAAATGTGTTCAGCATGCATTAGCATCTTTAAATCCATGATTTATGTGTTATACTTTGCATGCTTTATAGAGAAAGTAATTTATGACTAGTTTTACTAAAACGCGATACCGAAGGACATTTGAGAAAGTATCCGCCCAACTAGATACTGAAGGACATTTGAGAAGGTATCTATTGGTACTGAAGGACATTTGAGAAGGTACCAAATCAGCCAGATAATGAAGGACGTTTGAGAAGGTATCTGAATAGAAGTACTTAATGTGTGACGGTACTAAGTGTTGCCACAGATAAATAAAGTTAGAGATTGAGCAAAAGGGTTCTCTCTGGACTAGTAGTTGGTGTTGGGATTGTTTTACCCATAGTGGGGTATTTGAATTGAGAAATGATTTTATTATTTTATGATGAAAACAACTTTATATGTTTTATACTTGGAAAATGTTTATGCTGCAGTACACGTACTATAGAAGTTTATGTTTCAGTTAAACTCTTTACTGAAATCATGCATGAGAATTTACTATGTTTTTTTGGTCACTCACTGGGTGTAAGCTCACCTCGTTTTCAAATGTTTATTTTTTCCCCTCCATAGGTAGCAATCAAATCCTCTGAAGATAGCTTAGTGTCTGCTCTGCCACTAAAGGACTAAAGGACTTGTAACCGTTTGCTAGGTGGTTACTATTAATATTGTACACATGTTACTGTTGTTCATTTAGGGACTAGGATTTGTGGGTTTTGGGGCTTGTAAATCTAGTGTTGTAATGACTCTAAACATATTATGTTCTAAGTTAATAAATTATGGGCCTAAAGACGTCACGTTGCATATAATTTATATTTGGTATCGTTGTTATTCCGCAAGAGTTATTAGGCAGAAAGTGTCAGCCCAAGTGTTGATAACTGCTGCAGTCACGCCCTTCCCTAGGCTAAGAGGGTGTTCTGGGGCGGGGTGTGACATAGGTTCATCATCGCAGTCATCTGACTCTGTAGTGAAGCGATAGCACCATTATTTGCGTCGTTATCCTTTATTCTCAGTCTCTGATCGCTCTCTCTCCAGTCCTCGTGATTTTTAGAGATGCGATCAAGAATGTTCTTAGCCTCATCATATGTTTTGTCTAGCAGACCACTAGCGGTTGCCGCATTGGCAGCGGTCTACGAAGCGGGATTTAAACCGTGATAAAAGATTTCCATTTGCAAGAAGTCTGGTAATCCATTGTGTGGACAATCCCTTACCAGCTTCTTAAACCTCGCTCAGGCATCAATGACTACTCGATATTGATGCATAAAATTTCCATAAACTTGTTGACTTAAAGATATATTATATATGCAATTCTATGCTCATGCAATGCGAAACTACTTCTGATTATGTGATGTTTATTAAGATTAGGTAGTATGCCCTACTGTGTCGCAAGTTTCCTTACGATGAAACTAAGTATAATTCCATCGCAAGTTTCTCGGTGTGATCCGAGGTCGAACACGGGGAAATACGGTACCGGTTTAATGCGGTGTTTTCATGATGTTATACGACCGGTTTTTCAATTCTTTGAAGAGTGTTGTGTACAAAAGTAATTACATAAAATCAAAGGAAAGTAATGGTGTAAAAATACAGTAATCCTAAACTAGATGTATTCGATACAGGGTACATGTACAAGATGCTAAAAGTAAGGCTAGCTGTGAAGGCTATGCAAGGACATGGATTGTGGCGACAAGTCTTGTGGTGAGAAAAGATAAGAAAGATAAGTATACAAATTATTGCAAGTTCTTAATGAAAATAAAGATACAAATACTGTTCCATTTTCCTCATGGCGTATACCTTTTAGTGATCGACCGCGTCTCCCGCATGTCTGCATTGAAACTAGAGTCTGACATAATGAATGCAAGGTTGCTTCCATGTCTGGAAGTACTACTCGCTTTAGTTAACGCATTCTCTTGACCTTCTCTCGATAGATCAGAATGACATCTTCACTTCTGCTCTCACAAGTGAAGATGCCGTCCAGCATGCTTTAGCTAAACGTATTACATAACTTTAATTTACACTAAGTCCTTAGATATTCATAGTACTTATTGAAAGTTTAGAAAAACATAGTGAAGAAGGTGAATAACGGGTGCACAGTGAAAGACAAAAGATGAATAACGAATATTATCGCAACTATTAATATTTCTATTAAGAGTTTGATACATGATGAATGAACAGAAAGACAGAAGGAACATGAAATACGTAGAAAGGATAGAATAAGGACAATTAGGCGCAATTGTCTTGGTCATCGATCGATGAAGATCTGCTTGCCGGTTGTGGTTGGAAGGATGGTAGTGAGAGCTTCCCTCTCAGGCTGGCTCCTGTGATTCCTTGAACAGAGCTTCGCTCGGGGATATTGATAGGATGAACTGAGATTACACCTTTCGGCCTTATATCTTCTTCTTCCCGGATCTTACTTTGTAGCACTCAACTAAGCCCTTTTTCTCTCTTTAATCTCACAGCACTTTGCCCAGATCGAATAGCATGTGACTGGATAGAACCCAGTTCAATGGAATCCCCTGTCACTGGAATTTTTCCCAACCCCTTTCACTGAATTCCATGGGGGTATTTATAGGTGAACATCTTTGACTCCGGCCAAGTGGTCCCCACTATTGTTATGGAAATTCCGCAGATGGAGGGATTTTATTCCTTCTGTTATGCAATTAGACCGTCAATTGTGCACAACCATTAGCTTTACACGCGTCTGAATCTCCCACTCTTGCGTAGCTCATTTGCATCACTGGATCATAGGTTCGCATGCAGCGTTTACTTTTATAACCGCATGAAGTTGTCATGTAGATCAGGATCGACCAATGCATTATGCCGTTTCTTCAATGAATGTTTGCGTGATCACATTTGATGGGCGCAATGGTGATAGAGATGCATTGATGAAGTTCTCACGAGCCTTGGACACAAGTGGTGACTTTGTTTTCCTGCAAAACAGAGTAAATTTTCGTCATATTCTCCATCTGTTGGCGTTCATAGATTTTATTGCAAGCATTTGAAATTATTATCAAACTAAGTTAATTTTCCTATAATTAACGCATAATTCCTTACTTATGGCCACAATATCAAGATAAGGTGGCATAAATAACTTGTATTTCTACAAGTTATCATTTGCTGAGCGATTCGTCCATGTCTTGTTCAAAATTGGTTATTAATTTCCTTCTCCTGTCATTCTCAGTGGGTGGGAAATATTTCTTCAAAAACTTCTCTACGACCTGTTTCCATGAGGTGATCTCCCCCCAGTTCGAAAGAGTACGCCCATTTTCGTGCCTGATCACACAATGAAAATGGGAACAAAGTTAGTCGAACTTTTTCGGCAGAGATATTCAGGAACACAAAAGTGTTGCAGATTTCTATGAAGCTCTGTAGATGGGCGTACGGGTCCTCGCCACGCCTTCCTCCGAACTGTCCTGTAGTCTGGATCATCTGCAGCATCACCAGTTTCATTTCGAATCGGGATCCATCAAGGGCAGGCCTCATGATTCCTAGAGAGAAATCGTAGAGGTTTGGCGATGCATAGTTTCGAATGGGCCTATTACGATCGTTTGCCAGTAGGATTAGATTCGCCATGAAATTATTTTCGTTTGGTGCTCCGTTTCCAGGTTGCTCTTCCATATCGTCTTGATCTGGTTTTTATTGTTGGCGATTATCTCTCAATCTTTGTCAGAACGTCCTCTCAATCTCCGGGTCATAATTCGCCAGAGATTGAGAGTTGCAAAGAAATCAGAAAAATTACCATTAGCACATTGAATTGCCGAAGTCCCCAGCAGTGGCACCAAAAACTTGATGTGTTATTTTGTGTGGTGAAATAATGAAGTAAGTTGCGGTGATGGAAATGTGGTGATGGAATTTTGTCGGCACCGCATTAGACTGGTACTGGTTGGAGGTAGACAGAGAGCGTTCGAAGATTGGGAAGACTTGAAGAAAATGATGTTAGCCCGATTTTGATATTTAAGAGAGTGATCGATCGACGGAAGATTCTAGGCTAATAAAAAAAAAACAACGGTGGACGCATATTGAAATTTGTTTGATAAGTTAGTAGCACCATTGTCACATCTAACGAACGAGGTTCTTGAGGAGACATTTGATGCGTTATTTTGTGTGGTGAAATAATGAAGTGTGTTGCGGTGATGGAAATGCGTTGTGCAACAAGTTTTCTCAGCAGAACCCAAGTATAAATCCTACTGAGTTTCCTGCCAAGTCCAAGGTGGGACTCAGGGACTAAGGACAACGGTATGCGGTTATAATTTTTAAGATAACTTTGTGGTAACAAATAAATTAATGATATGTTGGTTTGTTGTTTGCGATGTAAAAAAAAATATGTGGCGGAGTTATGAAAAGAGTGGATAACACGAAAGATGCGATGAATATGCGGGGAACGGGTTGAGAAAGGGTTTAGCTACACTTCCTAGGATGCGTTCATGTTATGCGATCATGCTGCACACATACAATGGCAAATCATCTCTCAACGAAAATGCTACGGCTTCTAGTTCTAGAACGCATGCGATATATGCAATAAAGTCTATAGGACCTACACATAAGCCTCTATTCTTGTTTATGCGATGACAAATGACAAACACACATACAAGGCGACTGCATAATACCATAACCTATCTCTAGGATGCATGCGATGCATGTTGGCAAACAAAGCTTATCTCTAAGTCCCTATCCCTCGCTTATGCAGACCTAATCTTGCTATCTCGAGTTTAGATTCTAACCTAGACAATGTGAATAAATTAGTAAGCGGGAATGATTCGAAAGAGCGGGAGAAGATCGGAGGTTCGTTTCCGATGAGGACCATTACATTGCGAGGAACATCGAGTAATGATAACCGGAGAGAAATTCCGGTGAGAAGATTAACAGATGCTGAATTTCAGTCGAAGAGAGAAAAATGGCTTTGTTTCTAGTGAGATGAAAAATACATTATTGGACATCGGTGTAAAGGGCGGGAGTCGAGAAAATTGAGGTTGCTGGTGGTGCAGACGGCTGGAGAGGAATGAGAGTTGCATAAGGACGACGAAGCAAGAGAAACGACGTTAGAAATGCGTATGCTGACGTTGAGCAAGGAAATTTCATCTGTTACTGAATTGATTGTGAACTCAGTTGTGAGGTTGACGAACCCACGAACAATGAAGATTGGAGGGATCATCAAAGGAGAATCGGTAGTGGTATTGATAGATTGTGGATCGACACATAAGTTCATATCAAAGAGCTTAGCGAATCGACTGCAATTGAACATCACAACCACGACAAGTTATAGAATAGTTTCGGGATTGGAACCTGCTCTACGAGGCAAGGGAGTATGCCAAAATCTGGAAATGAGGCTAGAAGATTGGAGAATGTGTGATAGTTTCATTCCACTGGAGTTGGAAGGAGTTGGCATGATTTTTGGGATGCAATGGTTACACTCTTTGGGAAAAACAGAGGTCGATTGGCAGAATCCGACAATATCATTTGTTCGTGAAGGGCGAAAGATTACTCTGCAAGAGAATCCAAGTCGGATAGAGATCAACATTAGTAAAAAATGTAGGACGAGGATATGGGATGGGGTTCTGCGAGCACTTCAAAAGCATTGGAGGATGACTCAAGAGAAAATGAAGAAGGCTGGCAAAGAGGTAGTTAAATAAATAGAGCATTACCTTGAGGACAAGGTAAAAGTGGAGGGCGGGGGTAATGATAGGACTCCAATTATGTGGCAATATCAAGAAGAAAAGAATCGAGAGGTGGTTGAATCGGTTAGGAATGTCTTCCAATTCCATTGGGAGAAATGGAGGTTTAAAAGTAGAAGGAAATGGAAAGGAAAGTAGAGAAGTCTGGATATCAGAAGTGAGGAAAGAGAGCTCTCGAGACTGGGAGTTCGAAAGACGCTATCGTGGAGAAGCCGTCACAGAGTCAACCATCGTGTAGGTCCACTAGGCGATCGTGTAGTAAAGCACAGCGATCGTGTAGCATTTGGTTGACGATCGTATAGCAAAAGGTAGGTGATCGCATAGATATTGGTAAGTGATTGTGTAATAGATTGTATGTGTTCATGTAGGAGTTTGTGAGTGATCGCGGAGGATTTAGTAAGTGATCTTTTAGTAATACTAAGTGATCGTGTAGAACTTCTAAATGATCGTTTAGCATTTGGTAAGCGATTGGGCGATAACTGTAAGCGACCGATTAATCTTGTTTGATTTCTATCGCCTAATAAAGAAGTTGTTCATCGTTCACTTGTTCTTTTCGGAAGATTTAAACATATAATAATAATTTTTATTGTTTAATTGACATGTAAACTTTCTTTTATTTGAATGTTTAATATTTTCTGATTGACTTCAGTTTGGACAGATTGGTTTTTGTTTTGGAATATTCCTTCTACTTTATTATCTTTTTGGTATTGATGTTGGTTACCTTGTTCGTTCCTTCCTTTTTAGAAATTTTCATTGTTGGATTTTATGTCCTAAAACTCGTAGTTTGTAAATTAATAATTATATTCTGTTTTGTTTCTCGATAAATTTGTTATTGAAATTGTAATCTTGAATCCAATAAACTATGGTCCTGAGGCTATTTAATGTAGTTTGAACTTTATGTAGTGACATAAAGGTGGATCAAGTTCAAATATATAGCCAAAATGGTCTATAGTATATGAATAAGGTTGGGCGCCTTATTCTGGGGACACTATGGATGCGGCCCACTTTCTAGCTAGTACAAACGATGTGATCCTGAATCGTTCATATAGAGATATGTGAGCGGGGGCATCCTATGTAAAGAGGTTACATAAGACTGAACCATGAAATAGTCACATTTTATGTTCTAAATACCGTTTTATGTATAAAACTGACTATTTCATTAATTAATGACCTAGGTAACTTAATCTTAATCCTGAGCTAACTATGAACTCCTGTTCACTCAAAATATCCTTAGATCTGCATAGGTGAGGGCAGCTCAATATCGCTGGCCCAATAAGCCTCCCATTTCAGGGGTAAGATCGGTAGCTGGGAACATAGGGTGCAAGATGGAATTCACTCCTACCCGTTATAGGGACAGTAGATAGGCTGTTCCCTTTAGTACTAAATCTAGGTCTTGAACAAGGGGCTCCACCCTCTCCTTGGCCCGAGAGGGATTCGGTTTATAGGTTGGACCTTAAACCAATTGTTCATTAGAGGATTAGTGGAAGTTAAGGAACAATAGTCTTGGGGGTAAAACGGTTTTTATGACCCAGCCGAGATTACAAACAACCTGTGAAGGATTAACTTACTAATCATGGTTATATCAAATGGACACAAATATATCTATAGTGAAGGGAGTGCAACTACGGGACTTTAGTGGAATGATTCGTTAGTTAACGAATGTTGATTAGTTCCGTCTAAAGAGTTTAGTTAGCTAATCTCGGATCGTTGGAGCCCATGATCTATAGGTCCATTAGGTTCTCCTACTAGCTTATATGGAATAAACTTAGAATAGTATGATAAAATAATTTGAATTGCTCGAATTAGGTAGAGAGAGAGAAACCGACAAGTATATGTGATATAGTGGTCGGGTTTTTCAGCTTAGAAATATAGCTTTAATATTTAAATATGATTTAAATATCAAGAATATGAATATGTTCATATTCGGAAGCTCGGAAATAATGGAAATGGTCAAAGATGTAAAAAGTCAAAGAGTTGACTTTTGACTTTTAAAAATCAAACTTTGACCGACCTTATATTCAAATTAGATTTGAATTTCGAGAAAATGAATGCGGATTCATGCTCGGGAGGTCAAAATTAGTCAACACGGTAAAAATCATAAAAGTCAAAATGTTGACTTTTTGGTCAAAGTTTGACTTTGACCAAATGACTATTTTGCCCTTTAACTATAGTTAGTGGGAAAATCCAAAACTTGGTTGGTTAACTCCACTAACAAAATAGTGGGCTAGGTGTTGGCTTATAGTGGAGACATTAAGCCCACTAAGATAGTGGAATATAGGTGTTGGGTTTTTTATGCATTTAGTTCATGCAATTGTTGCATGGATTTTTCTATAAATTTGGCTTTCATTTTGAATGAAAAGATTTTTTGCAATTTTGGAAATCGGTTTTCATATTTGAGCTGGAAAAATCACAACTTTGAAAAAAAGAGAAAAACCCAGACCTACCCAAATTCCATCTTATTTTCCATCTCTTTTCTCTCTCTTGGTTTTCTTCATCCACCAGGTCCTACAACTCGGTTCTGAGTCCAGAGGATAGTAGGTCAACTCTAGTGGTGGTCCAAAAGAGTTCGGGTCGTGATTCAATGAGGAGAAGTGGTTTTCGGGAGCTTCAAAGGTAGCATCCTACACTTTTAATTCACTGTTTTTCCCTTCATGATGCATGCTTATTTCCTTTAATTTAAGAGCAATTAGAGTGTAATTAGATCCTAATTCCACTGCGTATGTCTCGCGTTCCATCATGTGGTATCAGAGCATGCTAGAATTACTCTCAATTGATTTTGGTGGGTGTTTTTTTCCTATCTATTCAAGTGTTGAATGAAATGGGGACTAAAGTGGTATGATTTTGGCATTTTTTCTCTTTAAATTTCTTATGGAAATTTGTAATTGCTCACTTGTTTATGAGCATTAATGTGTGAAAAAGGGTCTGTAAATTTGTTGGAGTCATTAGAGTTGAATTTAGGCTGTAAATTCTTGATTTCGAGAGAGAGAACAACAACAAATTGGAGAAAAATTGCATCACAGACCCGAATTCAGGCTCTAGACCTGAGAGAAGCTTCCAGACCCGACTCTTCAGTTCGGATTCGACCCATTTTGGGAAGCTCGCACGCGCGCTTGGCTTTGCATGCCTGCCCCGCCCAGATCCGATCCGTTCGCCCGCTCTGCTTCGTGCAGTCTAGCACGCCCGTTCGCTCGCGTGCCCGAGACCTGCTCTGCGACCCGCGTGCCCACACCTTCGTTGACTATGCCAGCGGAAGTTGACCAGCCAATCCAGACGGTCTGGACCGGTCCATTTGACCTGGTTGAGCTGGTTTGACTAGTTCAGCTTGGTTTTTGGTGTTTTCGGGCTGGTTCGAGTGATTTCTGAGCAGTTCCTGATGGTTCAAAGTGTTTGAAGCCAGCTCAGGGAAGCTAGTTTTTGTTTTTTGTAATAAATTAGTTATTTGTTTGTTTTAAATGCCAAATCGGTCCACTTTAGTGTTGTTTACTTATTATGCATGTGATGTATAATGTTGTTTGATTATGTGTGCATATAGTATGCCATATAGTTTTAAAACCCCACCATAGGAAAAGCATGTGACATGCATTTATTATATCTTATAAGTGTTATAAAATATATACTATGCATGCTTAGTTTGAATATAAGTGTTATATTAAAGCATGTCTGATTGAAGGAAGCATGTTATAGATTAATGCTCTAAGGTTATAATTGTTATAATTTATTTTATAATTGTTATAAAATAACCTAGACTTCTAAAATCTATAACAAAGATAAGATGCATGCTCATTTAGGGTTAACCATCGAGCAATCCCAATTTTCATAGAAAATAGGTCGATTTCTTGTAAAACCGAAGTTACAAGAAAACTCACCCAGCAAGATCTTGGCAAAAAGTCAGATAAGACGACTAAGGTTGAAGGTTTTTAAGTTGACGGTTCACAGAACACCTACTACCTTGAGATCGACCCGACATCTGAGTTAGGTTAAACCGGTTTTAAGAGCATGCGTGAGCGATGTGAGGTAATAAAATTTGTTTATCACCTAGACATCGTAGGTTAAAAATCCAGTATAAAAGATATACTCGGATGAATCACCTAGACTTAGGATATGTTTTAGTTAGCTGAAATGTATCGCTAAGTATTTTATACCCTAACCGTCTAGAACACTTCAGCTAGAGAGAAGTAATGTACTTTTAGCTCTAGCGTCCCTAAGAGTTCACACCGTGAGATTCATGCTTGGCTTTGGGCCGCCTTGGGAGCGGACTCCATTCGGAGAGTGTTTGCATGAGTCAATACCAAGGTGAATAGGGGAAGTTGTTCATAGTAAGTGGGAGAAGGAAGTGTGTCAACACATCCTACGGTCTCTTCCATTAGGTCGCACCATGAGATTCCTATAATGCGCCTGCATGTCTGCCCTGGAGTGACCTTACCAATCGGAGGGCTGTATTATAGGATTCAGAACTCCGCAAACTCTAGAAATAGATAGGGTCTCTCAGGTCTGTTTTCATTCTTGTCTTTCCAACTTCGGGAGCATAATGATTCCGATCTTTGAGGTCTGAAAATGGAGGGTCACACTTACGAGAATTACTAAGTATTAGTATATTCTTGACCAAAGTAGCGATAACTGAGTTACTATAGGAATAAGAGTTATTCTGGTGATAGTATCTAGTCAAGATAGTCTTGGTTCAACGGAGGAATAGTCGATCACCCCTCGGTGGAGGTTATTCTAAACCATTGAAATATCGTTGCAAAATATAATAATGAAGGGAACATTATTAGATTTTTTGCTAAACTTGATTGGATTTAACAGATTAATGTTTTTACTAAAAAGGATATGTTTTTCTTTTCAGCATGACTAGCTCTTTAGATCAACTCTTAGCTTCTGAGAAACTAAACGGCGATAATTACTCAACATGGAAAAACAATATGAATTCAACACTAGTAATTGATGACTTGAGATTTGTCTTAACTGAGGAATGTCCCTAGGCCCCTGCCCTGAAAGAAGTACAAGGTAAATATGATTTACTAGTTGCTGAGACATGTTTAGTGGAGGATGATACCTCAACCTGGATATTAGATTCAGGAGCCACTACACATATTTGCTTTTCTTTTCAGGAAACTAGTTCCTGGAAAAAGATTGAAGAAGGCGAGATCACTCTCAAGGTTGGAATAGGAGAGGTTGTCTCGGCCGAAGCAGTGGGAGACTTGAAGTTGTTTTTCGACGATAGATATATCATACTTAAAGATGTTTTGTATGCACCTCTTATGAAGAGGAATTTAATATCTATCACTTGTATTATAGAACAAATGTATAAAATATCTTTTGAAGTTAATGAAGCGTTCATTTTCAGAAAAGGTATTCAAATTTGTTCTGCTATACTTGAAAACAACTTATATAAGTTAAGACCAACTAAAGCAAAATTTGTCTTAAATACTGAGATGTTTAGAACAGTCGAAACTCAGATTAAAAGACAAAAAGTTTCTTCTAGTGCCTATCTATGGCACTTAAGACTTGGTTACATAAATCTCAATAGGATTAAGAGGTTGGTTAAGAATAGACTACTAAATCAATTAGAAGACAATTCTTTACCTCCATGTGAGTCTTGTCTTGAGGGAAAAATGACTAAGAGATCTTTTATTGGAAAAGGTCTCAGAGCCACAATACCCTTAGAGCTCGTACATTCGGACCTCTGTGGATCGATGAATGTCAAAGCTCGAGGTGGGTATGAATATTTCATCAGTTTTATTGAAGATTATTCAATGTATGGTCATATTTACCTAATGCATCACAAGTCTAATTCTTTTAAAAAGTTCAAAGAATATAAGGCTGAGGTTGAGAACTTGTTAGGTAAAACAATTAAGACACTACGATCAGATCGAGGTGGGGAGTACATGGACTTAAGATTCCAGGACTATATGATAGAACACGGAATCAAGTCACAACTCTTTGCACCTAATATGCCTCAGCAGAACGGTGTATCTGAAAGAAGAAACAGAACCTTGTTGGACATGGTTCGCTCAATGATGAGCTTTGCTGAGTTACCTGATTCCTTCTGGGGACATGCATTAGAGACTACTGTCTATATTTTGAATAACGTTTCCTCTAAAAGTGTTTTTGAAACACCTTATGAGCTATGGAAAGGGCGTAAAGGCAGTTTACATCACTTTAGGATTTGAGAATGCTCGACACATGTGTTGGTGCAAAATCCTAAAAAATTGGAACGTCGTTCAAAACTATGCCTATTTGTAGGTTATCCAAAAGAAACGAAAGGTGGTCTATTTTATGATCCTCAAGAGAATAAGGTATTTGTATCGACAAATGTCACATTCTTAGAGGAAGACCTCATAAGAAGTCATTAACCTCGCAGTAGACTAGTATTGAATGAAATTTCCAAAGACGCTACAGATAGAGCTAGTTCATCTACTAAAGTAGTAGATAAAACTAGTACATCTGGTCAGTCACATCCTTCTCAAGAGTTGAGAATACCTCGAAGTAGTGGGAGGGTTTTTCATCAGCCTGACCATTACTTGTGTTTTATAGAAACACAAGTCATCATACTGATGACGACATAGAGAATCCATCGACCTATAAACAGGCGATAAAAGATGTGGACTGTGATCAGTGGGTCAAAGCCATGGACCTCGAAATGGAGTCTATGTACTTCAATTCTATTTGGAAACTTGTAGATCAACCAAATGATGTAAAACCAATTGGTTGCAAGTGGATCTACAAGAGAAAACGAGACCAAGCCGGTAAAGTACAGACTTTTAAGGCTCGACTTGTGGCAAAGGGTTCTACCCAGATAGAGGGAGTGGACTATGAAGAAACTTTCTCTCCCGTTGCCATGCTGAAGTCGATTAGAATACTCTTATCCATTGAAACCTTTTATGACTATGAAATTTGGTAGATGGATGTCAAGACCGCCTTTCTAAACGATGATCTTGAGGAGAGTATCTATATGGCTCAACCGAGGGGTTTATTGCACAAGGTCAAGAACAAAAGGTTTGTAAGCTTCAAAAATCCATTTATGGGTTGAAACAAGCTTCTAGTTCTTGGAATATAAGATTTGATACTGCGATAAAATCTTATGGCTTTGAACAGAATATTGACGAGCCTTGTGTTTACAAGAAGATCGTCAATTCTACTATAGCGTTCTTAATTTTATATGTTGATGATATTCTACTCATTGGGAATGAAGTAGGTTACCTAACTGACATCAAGAAATGGCTAGCAACGCAGTTCCAAATGAAAGATTTAGGAAATGCGCAGTATGTTCTTGGGATTCAGATTATTCAGAATCGCAAGAACAGAACACTAGCCATGTCTCAAGCAACTTATATAGATAAAATGTTGTCTAAGTATAAGATGCAGAATTCAAAAAGAGGTCTATTATCTTACAGATATGGAATTCATTTGTCGAAGGATCTATGTCCTAAGACACCTCAAGAGGTTGAGGATATGAGACGCATTCCCTATGCTTCCGCAATAGGGAGCCTGATGTATGCAATATTATATACTAGACCTGACATATGCTACGCAGTAGGGAAGTCAATAGGTATCAGTCCAATCCTGGATATGATCATTGGACTGCGGTTAAAAATATCCTCAAATATCTTAGGAGAACGAGGAACTACAAGCTCATGTATGGTACTAAGGATTTGATCCTTACTGGATACACTGACTCTGATTTTCAAATCGATAAAGATGCTAGAAAGACTACATCTGAATCAGTGTTCACTCTTAACGGAGGAGCAGTAGTATGGAGAACTATGAAGCAAAACTGTATTGCGAACTCCACAATGGAAGCTGAATACGTAGCTGCTTGTGAAGCAGCAAAGGAAGTAGTATGGTTGAGAAAATTCTTGACAGATTTGGAAGTCGTTCCAAATATGCATCTGCCTATCACCCTATATTGTCATAATAGTGGTGCAGTTGCAAACTCAAGAGAACCAAGAAGCCACAAGCGCGACAAGCATATTGAGTGCAAATACCATCTGATCCGAGAGATTGTACATCGTGGAGACGTTGTAGTGACCCAGATATCTTCTGAGCAAAACATTGCTGATCCTTTTACAAAGGCCCTCACGGCTAAAGTGTTTGAAGGTCACCTACAGAGTCTAGGTCTACGAAGTTTGTAAACTAGGACAAATGGGAGAATTTTTGGGTATATGCCCTAGTTTATTGTATTCATATGTTTATTGTACTCATATATTTCTCACTTAAATTCAACATTGTGATACTCCACTAGGAGTTTTAGTCCAAGTGGGAGTTTTTTTGATTTTATGTCCTAAAACTCTTAGTTTGTAAATTAATAAGTATATTCTGTTTTGTTTTTCGATAAATTTCTTATTGAAATTGTAATCTTGAATCCAATAAACTAAGGTCCTGAGGCTATTTAATGTAGTTTGAACTTTATGTAGTGACATAAAGGTGGATCAAGTTCAAATATATAGCCAAAATGGTCTATAGTATATGAATAAGGTTGGGCGCCTTATTCTGGGGACACTATGGATGCGGCCCACTTTGTAGTTAGTACAAACAATGTGATCCTGAATCGTTCATATAGAGATATGTGAGTGGGGGCATCCTATGTAAAGAGTTTACATAAGACTGAACCATGAAATAGTCACTTTTTACGTTCTAAATACCGTTTTATGTATAAAACTGACTATTTCGTTAATTGATGACCTAGGTAACTTAATCTTAATCCTGAGCTAACTATGAACTCCTGTTCACTCAGAATTATCCTTAGATCTGCATAGGTGAGGGCAGCTCAATATCGCTGGCCCAATAAGCCTCCCATTTCAGGGGTAAGATCGGGTGGATAGCTGGGAACATAGGGTGCAAGACGAAATTCACTCCTACCCATTATAGGGATAGTAGATAGGTTGTTCCCTTTAGTACTGAATCCAGGTCTTGAACAAGGGGCCCCACCCTCTCCTTGGCCCGAGAGGGATTCGGTTTATAGGTTGGACCTTAAACCAATTGTTCATTAGAGGATCAGTGGAACTTAAGGAACAAGATGTAGTCTTGGGGGTAAAACGGTTTTTATGACCCAGCCGAGATTACGAACAACCTGTGAAGGATTAAGCTTACTAATCATGGTTATATCAAATGGACACAAATATATCTATAGTGAGGGGAGTGCAACTACGGGACTTTAGTGGAATGACCCGTTAGTTAACGAATGTTGATTAGCTCCGTCTAAAGAGTTTAGCTAGCTAATCTCGGATCGTTGGAGCCCATGATCTATAGGTCCATTAGGTTCCCCTACTAGCTCATATGGAATAAACTTAGAACAGTATGATAGAATAATTCGAATTGTTCGAATTAGGTAGAGAGAGAGAAACCGACAAGTATATGTGATATAGTGGTCGGGTTTTTCAGCTTAGAGATACAGCTTTAATATTTAAATGTGATTTAAATATCAAGAATATGAATATGTTCATATTCGGAAGCTCGAAAATAATAGAAATGGTCAAAGATGTAAAAAGTCAAAGAGTTGACTTTTGACTTTGAAAAATCAAACTTTGACCGACCTTATATTCAAATTTGATTTGAATTTCAAGAAAATGAATGTGGATTCATGCTCGGGAGGTCAAAATTAGTCAACACGGAAAAATCATAAAAAGTCAAAATGTTGATTTTTTGGTCAAAGTTTGACTTTGACCAAATGACTATTTTGCCCTTTGACTATAGTTAGTGGGAAAATCCAAACTTTTGTTGGATAATTCCACTAACAAAATAGTGGGCTAGGTGTTGGCTTATAGTGGAGACATTAAGCCCACTAAGATAGTGGAATATAGGTGTTGAGTTTTTTATGCATTTAGTTCATGCAATTGTTGCATGGATTTTTCTATAAATTGGGCTTTCATTTTGAATGAAAAGAGTTTTTGCAATTTTGGAAATTGGTTTTCATATTTGGGCTGGAAAAATCACAACTTTGAAAAAAAGAGAAAAACCCAAACCTACCCAAATTCCATCTTATTTTCCATCTCTTTTCTCTCTCTCGGTTTTCTTCATCCACCAGGTCCCACAACTCGGTTCTAAGTCCAAAAGATAGTAGGTCAACTCTAGTGGTGGTCCGAAAGAGCTCGGGTCGAGATTCAACGAGGAAAAGCAATTTTCGGGAGCTTCAAAGGTAGTATCCTACACTTTTAATTCACTGTTTTTCCCTTCATGATGCATGCTTATTTCCTTTAATTTAAGAGCAATTAGAGTGTAATTAGATCCTAATTCTGCTGCATATGTCTAGTGTTCCATCAGTCATAAAAGGAAGTATTAAACAGATTGAATGTAGGTTTTTTGGTGATAGACATTGCTCTTCTTGTGCGGCTGTTGCAGAAAGAATAAGAATGAAGCGCTGCTGGATTTACATAGTGTGTGTATGATTCTTGAAAAGAAGCATTGAGTTTAGGGGGAGCCTAAACGTGCAAGATCGAATAAGCTAAAATTTTCGAACTCAGAGGGAGCCTGAGTCATGAGAAGATCTTGAGATAGGTGACATCAAGTTTAGGGGGAGTCTAAACAAAATGCTTATCTAAGGTTTACTGTATTACATAATAGTAGCTCTATCAGATAAGTAATCCTTCTTGTAAACTTTTGAATATTATTGCTTCTTTTCCATTGGGCCTTGAGCCCCGTAGATGCAGGTAAAGTTATACCGAACTAAGTTAACATATTGTGTGTTATTTCCCTCTTTGGTTATCTCTGTGTTGGTCTACTTATTAGCATTATTATGTCCATCAATGTTCCTTTTACTTTGACTGCTTGTACATTGTTTCAATTAGTATTTAGAGTGGGTTCTACCGTTATACTATTGTTGTGTGTTTGCAATGGAACCAATCAGAAAAGGTCTAACAGACCTCCAGTGCTTAATGGGACTAATTACTCATACTAGAAAGCCAGAATGATCATGTGGGGTGGTTGAATCTTATCTCCTAATCGTGTAAATGGTGGAGTGGTTTGAGTCTTCTTCTTCCTGCAAAAAGAAATAGAAGTCAGAAGATAGTAGATTATTTTCTGTGATTTTGTTTAAGAGAAATTACAATCCTTCTCCTCTCTTCTCTCAGTCAATTCCATTCCCTCATAAAATCCAAAATAACCAGAGCCCACACTTCCTGGGTTCTCTGCCTGAGAATGTTGAGGTTTCCTATTGGTGGTGCACAATTGGCTTTACAAATTATACGTGTTTTTCACAGAGAAGAGGAAACGTGAAGATTTTTTATTCTTCAAGGTAAGCCTCCTATTCTCATTTTTCTCTTATAGTTTCTTTGGTTTAAGCATGTTGAAAATTATGTATTAAATGCATAATTGTTTTTCTATCTCTATAAAATTATGACTTCTATAAAAATGGAATTTGGGAAGATTTGCTTCTGCTCAAGGATCCCCTCATCTTGGTTCAATTTAGTTGGTATCAAAGCTAGATTTTGTTCCCAAATTTCCAATTTTTTGAATTAATTTTACATTTTTGGTGGGGTTTTAGTTTCTGCATTCTGTAATTCATATGATGTTTTATTTTGAATGTGGTTTTATTAATGGAAGTTTCGGGATTGGGCATATAGAATTATTGGTTTCTTTTACAAATATGGTGTTGTAAAGGCCCATGCTTTTTGGGCATAATTTTGTTTAGAGTCCGAAAATTCATATGAGAATTGTTCGTGGTTATTCCGACTGATTTCTGAAGAATTTGAGGGAAAAAAAGAGGAGTTCAAAATTGTACAGTGGCGATTGTACAGTAGCATTGCGACGCTGTGCCCGAATGTTGTGACGTTGCGATGCGGCAGATGAAAAAATACTTCGTAATGTCGCGACGCTTCAAGATGGATATTTCGCGCAGTTTTGCTCCGATTCACGCATGGTTCGTGGTCTGTCGGTCCGGTTCGATTCGATTCGTGGGTTCTCTGGTTCGAGCTGCTTGGGTTCTATTCCTGGTCTGGTTTGAGCGGTTCAAGGCCCGGTCCACCTGTTTTGAATCGGATGGCTTTTATTTTGTAACAGTTAGCCTTTGTTTTTTAATAGGTGCCCAATCCCGGTCTATTAACTACCATTTTAAATATATATGTGTTGTGTTTTATTCCTTTTTATATGTTATATTGTGTGTCATATAGAATAAAATCCCACCATAGGTTATGCATTTAATTTCATGCATCATTTATATTATAAATGTTATAATATATGTATATGCATTATTTAATTAATGTAGCATGCCCATGCATCATATAGTATAAAAGTTATAATATACGCATGCATGCATTAATAGCATATCCATGTATTATTTATATTATAATTGTTATAATATATGGTTCAATGTATGTATGGATGTATGCTATTGTATGTTTCATTACTTTATTATATAAATGTTATATATGTTAGTAATGAAATGAAATTGCATGAAGCATGACACTACTTTATGTTAACTTATAAATGTTATAATTTACTAAAGTATGTCAAAGCATGCAATGTATGGTTTTAAGTTATTTCATTTGTTTATAACTGTTACAACAAAATGAAATTAGAATTTAAAATCAATAATTCAGAGTTGGATACAAACCTTAGGTTATAATCATATTTTAAAATTGTTTTAAACCATGATTCAAATATACCTAAGATCACTTTTCTAATGAGATTCAAAATTTAAGTTTAATCTTTTAATTGATTTAATAGGATTAAATCAATCTTAATTAAAAAATTAAATATTGTAACAAATATATCTATAAGGGACCTTTTGTCTGAGGCTGATTTTGTCTAGGCTAGGGTATTTAACTTGATGGAGACATAACATCCCTATTTGGGAACTTACATGGAAAGGTGAATTAGATAGATTTGTTACAAGCATTCAAGTTTGATTAAAGTTTATTAAAGATTTTAATGGAATTTTCCTCAAGGTTTTCTCCAAGCCAAACACCTAATCTATTAAACTTTAGCTCCTTGAGGTGTCAATGAGTTGAAGCTAAAGGACTTACATGTTCTTCATGGTTAAATAAACTGAGAATTTCGTGGGCAAGGTAGTGGTTCTAGTTTTTGCTTAAATTCTAATATTCTCTCTAATAATCCTCCTCATCCCTTAACAAATTGACCTCAATTTGAGATTCCACCTCTTAATCCATATTAGAAGATAGTAGACAAGCAACTCTTGGTGGTCTACTGAACATTTGGAGGTTGATTTCGTGGTGAGGAGCAAGGATTTGATAAAGTACTTATTATATAAATATTATATGATAAAGTAGTTATTATATAAATATATATCAATTTATTTATTTATTATTTTAATTTTTCGAAAAGTATCTTTAGGGAGGGAGTTGTAACACCCTCCCCCTTTTTCTCTTTACTATGTTATTGGGAATAGGGTATTGAATTAGTTGATCATCTTCTTCATCCAAGGATTGGGTTACAGAATAGTTCTGTAATTTTTTCCAAGCTCTCTCTATTACTCGTTCTTCTTCCTCTCTTAATTAATTCTTTCACTCACAAAATAGCCAGAGCCCACACACTCATAGACTCTCATCCTAGTGAATACAGGGAAAACCATTTTGGTGGTAGCTATTTGAAAATTAAGGTCTTCAAGTTCGTGTTTTTACAAAGAAGAGGATGCGTGAAGAAAACATTCTTCAAGGGTAAGTATCCTCTTTCCTATTCTCTTCTTAATTATTGAGCATGCTATATTTTTACGTTAATTGCATAACAATTCTGTTTGTTTCTCTGTAAAATTAATTTTTCTGTAAATTTTGGTTTTTGGGTCCGATCATGTTTCTACTCAAGACCTTCAATGGTTCCATCAAGAACAAATTTACTTGTTCACAAACCACAAGTTTTAGGACATAAAACCCAATAATGGTATGTCTAGAAAGTTGAGTCGTTACAACAAAAGGAAATCCTTATATAGTAAGTAATGCTCCCACTGTTTTAATGCTCGAACAAGAGCATATAACTCTCGTTCATAAGTACTCCACATTTGCCTCGAGGTTCTGAGCTTCTCACTTAAATATTCTATTGGATGGCCTTGCTGAGACCAGACACCACCAATACCCATACCACATGCGTCAACTGCTACTTCGAATGGAGCTGAAAAATCTGGAAACTTCAAAATTGGGCTGGTGCTTAGTTTTTTTTTTTTTTTTTAATACCATTGAAGCTGGTTTTTTTCTTTTCACCCAATATAAAACTTCCTTTCTTCAAACAATCAGTTATTGGTGTTGTCAACAAGTTGACGTCTTTAATAAACTTCCTATAAAATGATGCCAAGCCAAGGAAAGCTTGGATGACTTTCACTATTGATGGAGTACGTCAACGAGTGATTGCTTCAATCTTCTTTGTATCAACTTTGATTTGATTTTGGCCAATTAGAAAGCGAAGGAATGCAATCTCCTTCACAAGAAAAAGATATTTCTTGTGATTTATGTATAACTTCTTTGCTGTCAAGGCTTGAAATAAGCTTTGAAGGTGCTGTAAATGCTCCTCAAAGTTCCCTCTATATACCAAAATATCATGAAAATACACAATGATAAATTTGTTGAGGAAAGGATGAAGTACTTGATTCATAAGTCTCATGAAGGTGCTTGAAGCATTTGATAATCCAAATGGCATAACTAGCCATTCAAAGAATCATTCATTAGTCTTGAAGGCCGTTTTCCTCTCATTTTCCCGTCTTATACGTATTTAGTGGTATGCACTCTTTAAGTCTACTTTAGAAAGATCAATGCTCCTTTAAGTTGATCAAGTAGATCACTTATTCGAGGGATTGAAAAGCGGTATTTCACAGTGATTCAATTGATGGCTCTACTATCTACGCAGATCCTTCAGCTACCATCTCTTTTAAGAGTAAGAAGGGTTGGCATTCCACACAGGCTCATACTCAGTTGAATATGCCCCTTTTTTTTAGCAAATCCTCAATATGTTGTTGAACGATTTCATACTCCTTGAGACTCATCTTTTAGTGAGGCAAATGTGGTAATGTCGCTTCCAGAATTAAATCAATGTGATGTTAAATGTTTCATAGTGGTGGTCCCCTTATATTCTTCTTTCAATTGTGGGACCTCATCAAATAATTTTTGTTTCTCAAAATGGATTTCACCATCTTGCATGTCATTGGACTTTTCAGCAACAACAAGCCTAACACACCGGCCTCCATTTCCTTCATAAGCTTTTTTCCCACTTATTGTGGTGAATAGATGATTGTCACCTTCCTTCTTTGAATTTACTCGTTTTTTTTTTTCAATGCGAGTAACACCACTTTCTTGCCCATCAAATGGAATTCATAAGTATTTTCTCTCCCCTTGTGCAAGGTTCGAGTGTCATATTGCCATGGTCTCCCCAATAGTATGTGACAACCACTACAAGAATTCTGGGCTTTAATGTCAGTTTAAAACCCACATTAAAAGGCTTTAATGTCGGTTGACAATCGACATTAAAGATAGTGTTATAAAAGGTCTTTAATGTCAATTGTCTTCAATGTCGATTTTAAACTACCCTCTTCAATGTCGGTTTAAAATTGACATTGAAGACAACCGAAAGTAAAGACCTTTTATAACATTATCTCTAATGTCGATTGTCAACCGACATTAAAGCCCTTTAACATCGGTTTTAAACCAACATTGAAGCCTAGAATCTGTGTCCGTTTCTTTTCAATTGTTGTCTGTTTCTTAAATTTCGTTGTCGAATCCATTTTTAATGTCAGCCAAAAAGTTAAAAACGACATTATAATCATTTATCCACAAACAAGAATTGCTTTTATATATTAAGATCTCAACAAACACAAAAATTTAAATCTAAGTCTTACTCACAAAGTACAAATAATAGTTAGCTCCCAAAGAGAATAACAAAATTTATACTTACAAAGCAGTAGTTGGCTGGTTATGTATAAAAAATTCCCAAAATAAAATCTTAGTTTCTTTTGTATATACAACTTACCTTTCAACAAATACAAAAAATTAACTAAAGATGGAGAGAGCTGGTTATCTACTTTAGAGTGTCACTACTATCCCAAAAAATCTGCAAAGAAGACATGGTTGTTTAAATATATAAAATCAAGAATAATTTAAAAATAAATAAATCATACTAAAAGAAATTATATGAAGTATGGAAACTATATTTATGCAAAATTACCAAAAGGAATGAATGCAAAACTTACTATTCTTTTCTCTATTCTGTGGATGAATTTGTTATGCTCTCTATCCAGAACCTCCCTGTACTCATGTTAGTGATGTCATATGAGAGTGTATAACAAACAAATATAAGTTTCGTTAATATAAGCAATTTATAAATAACGAAAGAAATGAACTTAACCATAAACAACTACTATAGCTGCACCTCTTCAAAGAAATGCACTTCCAACAATATTCAAACAATAATCTTCACTCAACAGAACTGTATTTACATAATGATTCAACTTATTTCTCTTTCTGAGAACTTAGACTGCCAGGTTAGAGGTAGAGGTTATCGTGGACTCCATATGCTTAAGAGAGAGAAAAAGAAGAAGAAGCAATGCAACTAGATAAGGCCATAAAATTCATGTATGAGAGATGAAAAGTAAAACTGTAATATAGAGTTTAGTAAAGAAATAAAATGTTGTAAATGGATAAAAAAACTCTTGATTGCCACCTGCTAATGAACATGATGTTGGAGAGGTACCAGCATGCAGCGGAAGACATCAGGATCCATAAGCACTCTACTTGATTAATTTTGGCAAAAAAGAAAATGATAACGGGCAAAAATGCACGTTATCATAGTTTCAAGTTCGTAAACAATGTTGGATTACATTGATAAAATATGCTAAATTGTGTCCATTAAGCATAAATTCTATTAGATTGCGGTCGCATGTGTCCAACGCACGAGAACTGTGATTTTTTTATTTTTTGTGCAGAATATGCATTAACGCAATGCAAAGAGTGCGATAGTAGGAATTCATTGGTTGAGTGCATCCAACTTTATCGGTGACAACTATCCGGTGCATCAATCAGGAATTAAAACTATCCCATCAATCAGGAGAGAGAAGCTGCCCTTCACCTTTGATGCCCTATAAATACCGCGTGCATTCTTTAGAGAAGGGGTTCAGCCATCTTTTAGCACATATTAATTTACGCCTTGTCCATAGTTTTCTTTTATTTATTTTTTAAGGTGGAGTAAGCAAAGAGGAAAAACGCCAACGATTGCTCAGGGCAACTCGGGAGAGACCCTTGAGGTGTAAGAGCGGAGAGCGGGCCGAATCTTATGAGAGCAAAACTATCTTTTGAACCAGAGTGGAAACAGTGTAAAAGCCTAGAAGCAAGAGATTGCTACCAGGCTCTTTATTCTGTCTTGCATTATTGTCTTGTACTTCATACTTATATTTAAACAATGGAAGTTTTATTTCTACATCTCTTCACTCTCTTAGTATGCATGAGTAGCTAAACCAGTCGAATGGGTTGAGAAGAACTTAGCTAGCACGACCTAAGATGTACATTTTGTGCGATCACTTTGTCTCATGTATGACCTCATTCATCCTGTAGCTATACTTGAAAGAGTAGCATAGAGGTAGAATTAAGAGAAGTCAGATTAGCGTCTAGACTCGAAAGAGTCAGAACAGAATCACATGAACAAGAGTATTGTTATTCCCTTGTCGCATGTATGACCTCATTCACCCTTTAGCTATACTTGATGAGAGAATAGTTCGAGGCAGAATTAAGAGAAGTCGGATTAGCATCTAGGCTTGAGAGAGTTAGAATAGAATTGCATGAGCAAGGGCATTGTTATTCATTCAATGCATGTACCCTAGGTGATAATAGGTATGATTGTATGTGGTCAATTGTGGCACTTATGCACGCACGTCGCATGCATCCTAGAAATAGGAGTGTTGGTGTTCTGCGTTGAACGATGCGTTCATCAATATTCGTGTGTGTAGCATGATTGCATAACATGTCATCATCTTAGGAAATGTTAGCTAAAACCTTTCTCAACCCGTTCACCGCATACTCATCACATTGCCCGTTTATCAACTCTTTTCGAACTTCACCGCATTTGTTTATTTCTTTATCATCGTAAACAACAACCTCAACATCATTTTATTTGTTACCGATTACCGCAAGTTTTCACAAAAATCATCAACGCAACTATTTTTACAAGTCCCTGTGTTCGACCTTAGACTTACTAGGAAACTCAGGGGAATTTACATTTGAATTCTGCTAAGGAAACTTGAGTGCATAACACATTTCCACCCACGCATATCATCTATTTTCCACATTCAATAAAATTAAGCACCAGAAAATATGCTAAAACAGAATTTAATGGGTTTCAAGACATACCTTTGAAGAACCATTGAAATCTTGATTTCTAGCTGCAAAATCCTCCAAATCCTTGTGTAGATCACCACAAGATCTTCCCTACTATTCTCTTGGTGCTCTAGATTAAGCTGTGGGACTTAAAATAAGTTGGAATGAAAGGGAATTGAGAGAATGTTCACTGAACCAACCTAATGAAGGACACCTTCTTCTTCAAGAATTTTCAGCTAAAATCCTATCAGTTCATTCACCTCAACTTCATTCCAATCTCTTCAATATATTACAGACTATCGTGCAAAGAGATTTGCTGCATGGGATGCAGCTCATGCTTGGAGTTATTGAAGCTTGAAGGTGGTGGGTTCCTAGTGAGCAAGTTGAAGATGAAGGTGGAAAATCTAATTTTTCATTTTGTGCAATTTTCTATTTCCAAAATCCAAAATTGACTTTAAAAACATATTTTATTTCTAAAATCAAAATTTATTAATTTTACAAATTAATTTCATAAACTAATTTTCTAATAAAATTAATAAATAATTATTTAAACAATTATTCTAATTAATTTAATATCAATATTAAATTAATTTTTACACAAATCCATCTTCATATATTTAAATCGTATTTAAATATATATTCACCAATTCTGTTTGATTTTAATTTGAACGTTTCAAATTAACTTATCACGCTATTCTAGAGCTAATCCATTTCTAAGCTAGTAGGGGGACCTTATAGACCTACAAATCATGGGCTCCAACGATCCGAGATTAATCAGCTAAACTCATTAGACCGATCTAACCCCTATTCGTTAACTAATGGGTCACTCAACTAAAGCCCATAGTTGAACTCCCCTCACTGTAGATATATTATGTCCACTCGATATAACCATGATTAGTAAGTCAACCCTTCACAGGTTGTTCGTAATAACGGCTGAGTAAGGTCAAATCTCTATTTTACCCTCGAAATTACCTCTTGTTCCTTAAGTCCCCACTGATCTCTTAATGAACAATTGTTCTATGATCCAATCAACAAAACCGAGTCCCTCTCAGGCCAATGAGAGGGTGAGATCCTGATGTGTTGTGAATATGATGAATTAATGGTGTATAATACGATGGTGGTGTATGCATTGTGCATACAAGTTTTCCTAGTAAGATCCAAGTATAAATCCTACTAGGTTGCCTGGTAAGCCCAAGGTCGAACACAAGGACTATGAAGACAGTATGCGATGGTGATTTCAGATTTCTTTATGGTGACGAATAAAACAATGAGTTGGTTGGTATGTTTGTTTATGGTATAAGTTCTATGCGGCGAAATTGAGAAAAGAGTTAATACAGCGAAAGTTACAATGAGTATGTGGGGAACGAGTTGAGAAGGGATTTAGCTAGCGCTTCATGAGATTGCATTCAAGCTAACACACAACAGCAGCTCATCTTCCAATGCAGATGCCATAGCTCCTATTTCTAGGATGCATGCGATGTATGCAATGATGTCAATAACACTTATTCCTAAGTCTCTACTTCTTGTCTATGCGATGATGAATGATGCACACACATACAAGGTGACCCATACTATTATATCCTATCTCTAGGGTACATGTGATGCGTTAATAGCAAACAGATCTTATTCCTAAGTCTCTATCTCTTGCTTATGCCATTCTAATCTGACTCTCCCAAGGATAGATTCTGATCTGGCTCTCCTAAGCCTAGATATTATCCTTAGACCACCCTCCTGAGCATCTCTAAAGGACAAATGATGCATACATCATACAAGATGATCGCATAAAATGAAGATCTCAGGTTCTGCTAGCTAAGTGCTTCTCAAACCATTCAACAGTTTAGTTACTCATGCCTAATGTAAAGAGAGTGAACAGATGTAGAGATGCAAATTCCATTTATAAATAAGATTAGAGTACAGAATGATAATGGAAAATAGAGTTAGAGAGCCTAGTAGCAATGTCTTGTTGCCCAAGGCTTTTATACTGGGTTTTTCTCTACTATGCCCAAAAGATTGTTCTTGCTTCCGCAAGAGTCGACCTTTCTCTATTCTCAACACTTCCCAACACTCTTCCGAGCTAACCAGGACGATCTTTCGGCCTCTTCTCCCTTCATTGGCCTCTGCCTTCTAGATATATGAAAACTATGAACAATGGCTAACTATCTTCTGTATGGCGAACTCTCTATATGGCTAAGCTCCTTTATCGATGGTGGCCTTCAGTATTTATAGAGCTTCAGGGTGAAGAGCTTTTCTCTCAAATGATTGCAGTGATGAGATGTCATTAAATCTCTATCTGACGCCCGATTAATGGTCACCGAAAAGTTAATTGTACTTGCTACAGTGTATCGTTAACAGCTTGTCAACTAAATTTGGATTCGACCGTCGTCAGCTTTCTGTCCCATCATAATTTATTAAGCTTTCACCTTGATGCACTGGCTTTATGTGGCCACCTACTTGAGCAGATTTTCGCGAACGCATACGATCGCATAGCTTTGCGATCACAATCTTCTAATGCGCTCGAACGCTAAATTCCTTGGATCGCAATTCTGCCTTGCATCAACGCATTTTCCTGCACAAAATACGTAATTTAGCTATTTTAATGCAATGGGCACATGTGATCACAATGTTCTCAACTTAATGCTTTTGGACATGATTTTGCATGTTTTAACTGTCGCATTCCCACATTGTTTTATATCTTAATGTTGTAATATCATGCATTTTTGCCCGTTATCATACCCCCAAATTTAAAACAATGCTTGTTCTCAAGCATAAACTAAAGATTTTCTCTAGAAAGTCTGCCGCCTTTTTCTTTCCTCGATTTCTCGAGGTGCCTTATTCAAATATTATGTACCAAAATCTCCTTAATTCCTATCCCGGTCTCTTCTTAAAATATTTATAAAATTTAGGGACCGCAAGTTTAACCTTAAAAAAGACTTTACTTGTTTCCAGGTGTAATGGGAAAATTGTATTGTCAATGATCATCTTGGTCAATGACTTGTTATGATCGCTGACAACATATGTGCTTTGCTATATTGAAAATATGTGATACTACGTTCTAAATGATGTATGCGGTGATGCTTAGATGCTTTTGAGTATGCACTCGTGTAGTAAGCACGTGTCACAAGTTTTCTTGCGTTGGAACCAAGTATAATCCCAACGCAAGTTTCTCAGAGTGATCTGAGGCCGAACATGGGGATTGTGTGATTAATGCGATACTGATGTGGTATATGCGACCAGTAAAACAAAAGAATAATGAATTGGTTGAGAAGAGTAAAATGCGATAATCAGTAAATTGTGATAGTAAAGTAAAGTGCGATAAAGTAAAATGCGGTGATAAATAAAGTGCAGTAATAAAATGCGGTGATAAATAAAGTGCGGTAATAAAGTAAAATGCGGTAACAAATAAATGAATAACAATTAAATATACAAGTTGAGGACTGGCTGTGAAGATGTGCAAAAGTATCTAATGAATGCGGTGGCAAGTCTTGTGAAATGAATCAGAAAGAGAATGGGTTGAGGGAAAGGATATCGCAAGTTCGTCAGTCTTGTTGAGGGCGTAACTAAGGTTCCACTTTCCCTTGGCTTACACCTTTCAGCGATCGGTCGCGTTCCCATATGTCTATGGTGAAACAGGGATGAATGTGGTAAACACAAGGTTGTTTCCATCTCTAGAAATACTTCTCACTTTAGTTAATGCATTCTTCCATACTTCTTTCGAGAGGCGAAATAACATCTTCACTTCTGCTCTCACAGGTGAAGATGCCGTGAGCATGCGTTAGCTAAACTTAGCCGATTTCTTCAACAAGGATTAACTTACTAGCTTAATCCTTCCCCTTTACCCTGGGGAATAAGCTACACATGATGAAGAAAATGGTTGATGAATGTATGGAGAAGAATAGAGATATGATGATGAATACGATAATGACATTGAAATCTAAAGATAAGGGTTTGTTACAGATAATGAATGAAGATTAGAAAGGAACACAGTAGATGAATAGAAAATGAGAACAAATACAAAAAGAGTGTCAATAGCTTGTCACGGATCCCGATCGGAGATGATTTGCTTGCCAGCGTGGGGGAGGAATGGAGTGGAGAACTTCCCTCTTGGGCTTGTTTCCCAGGTAGAAGTGATCTTTTACACAGAGCTTCTTCTTCGGGAATGGGAATGAATTGCTTGCTCTAGAGACTTACCTTTCGGTCTTGTCTCGTCTTTCTCCTCAGATTATCTCTAAGTTATCTCTTCAGACCAGCCTTCTTTCTTTGAAGTTGATGTAGCTATTTATAGACCTTGGCACCTTCTACATCAGTGGTCCCGCTCTGAAAAGTTGATTTTTTCGGCCATGGCTTGGTGGAAATGTCCGCTCTGCTCTACATTCAATTTTTCAGAATCGTACAACAGAAAAGCTGTACAATGTCAGAAGTCCTTGCGAATGCGTCGCTCTTTACATCTACGATCGATTGCAGCATGCGGTGCACTTGCGTTGATCTTTTTATCGATTACTGCATATGGTGCAAATGCGTTGATCGTTTGCGTCCATGATCGATTGTCGCATGCGCTGCAATTGGATTGTTCTTTGGCCACCGCATGCAGTGTGAATGCATTGTTCATTTTTGTTCTCGAGCGATTTCGCATGCGGTGACATGTTTCCTGCAAAACAAAGACTTGGACATTCTATTTTGCTATCACAATGGGGTTAGCGGGTGTGCTTACGACACTTTAAAATTTTCGCGTTTCTAAGCCAATTTCTATACGGTCGATGCAACTTTTCCTTCTTTTTTTCGCATAATCTAAATAAAATAGTATAAATAACTTGTATTTCTACCAGTTATCACATCCCCAAATTTAGATATATGCTTGTTCTCAAGCATATCCTCGACTAAGGCAATTCAGCTTAAATCCTATCCTAACTTTGGGTCGACCGGCTACTCCGAATGCTCCACCTTTACATAATTTCTCAAACCTACAATTTCCTTCTATCCTCTGACATTTCTTCAACATGCTCTACTTTATTCTTATCTAAGACAAACCACTGCCCAAAGTTCTCTTCTCGTTTTGAAAAGAATGTTTTACCTATTCTTGTGATAACAACGAAGTGCGCCTTTTATGCAGTGGCTTGGTTTGTGTCATCCTATAGAGAACATTGATCATGGTTACACCCTTCGTTTTGGCTTGCTCCCACGAGTGTCATGCGAGCATCCAACTTCGGTTGTGTACCAAGCTCAACTTCAACTCTTGATCCTTAGCCAAGTTTTACTTTTGCTAGTCAGTGGAGTTGTCTCTTTTATTCTTATTTTCTCTCCTTTTTTGTATTGCATCGATCCTGGTAACCTACCTTCATTTTGGCTCGCTCCCACGGGTGTCATGCGAACATCCAACTATGAGCAGGTTCCTTGTATGACTAAACTCTTATCAGGTTGGGATTTTCCCTTGCACTGATAGCGGAGTTTTTTTTCTTTCTTTTTTTTTTTGAAGATGATCGCATTTGCCTGATATGATTGCATCCGCTTGATCGCATTTGCTCAGACCTTCCCCACCCCCAAATTTAGAGATGTGCAAGGTACTCATGTGTTGTTTTGGATAGAAAAGACAAAACATTTAGCCAAAATTTTGAAAAGAAGGTTTGGGCAGAGTCTTGTAATAGAGAAGGTAAAGTAGAGCTATTGCGATGAATTGTCTAACTGTTAGGTAGAAATTGCAATGTACAAAGAAATTTCGCTAAGGTTACACATTATACTCATCATAGCAGCACAAATAACAACGCAAAATAAAAGAAAAGAATTACTGCAATAAATTGACAAAGGATGATAAAAGTAAAGAGGCTACACATATGGAAAGAATGATTACTCAGTTGTATAAAATTTATCTAAATACACAAAGAATTTTAATGATCGCAACATAAAATTGTAAGTATGTAAAGAAGAATACAAGGACCATTGATGCAGAAGGTGCCAAGGTCTATAAATAGCTACATCAAATTCAAAGAAAGGAGGCTGGTCTGAAGAGACAACTTAGAGAAAATTCGGGGAGAAAGACGAGACGAGATCGAAAGGTGTGTCTTTGGAGCAAGCAATTCATTCACATTCCCAAAGAAGAAGCTCTGTGCAAAAGATCACTTCTACTTGGAAAACAAGCTCGAGAGGGAAGTTCTCCACTCCATTCCTCCCACACGCCGGCAAGCAAATTGTCTCCGATCGGGATCCGTGTCAAGACAAAAACTTGTAATGATGAGAAAGTTGTTTATCGATGATGATCGTCTTGTTGTCAACTACTTATTAAGATCGCTGATGACGTATGCACTTTATGATAATAAAAATATGTGATACTACGTTCTAAATGATGTATGAGGTGATGCTTAGATGCTTTCGTAGTATACGCTCATGTAGTAAGCACGTGTCACAAGTTTTCTTGCGCTGGAACCAAGTATAATTCCAATGCAAGTTTCTCAGAGTGATCTGAGGTCGAACACGAGGATTGTGTGATTAATGCGATATTGATGTGGTATATGCGACTAGTAAAACAAAAGAATAATGAATCTATTGAGAAAAGTAAAATGTGGTAATCAGTAAAATGCGATAATAAAGTAAAGTGCGATGATAAATAAAGTGCGATAAAGTAAAATGCGCTGAAAAATAAAGTGCGGTAATAAATGTGGTGATAAATAAAGTGCAGTAATAAAGTAAAATGCGGTAACAAATAAATGAATAAACAATTAAATGTACAAGTTGAGGACTGGCTGTGAAGATGTGCAAAAGTATCTGATGAATGCAGTGGCAAGTTTTGTGAAATGAGTCAGAAAGAGAATGGGTTGAGGGAAAGGACATCGCAAGTTCGTCAATCTTGTTGAGGACGTAACTAAGGTTTCGCTTTCCCTTGGCTTATACCTTTCAGTGATCGGCCACGTTCCCATATGTCTATGGTGAAACAGGGATGAACGTGGTGAACACAAGGTTGTTTCCATCTCTGGAAATACTTCACACTTTAGTTATGCATTCTTCCAACCTTCTTTCGAGAGGCGGAATAACATCTTCACTTTTGCTCTCACAGGTGAAGATACTGTCGAGCATGCGTTAGATAAACTTAGTCGATTTCTTCAACAAGGATTAACTTACACGCTTAATCCGTCCCCTTTACCCTGGGGGATTAGTTACATGATGAAAAAAATTGTTGATGAATGTATGGAAAAAAACAAAGATATGATGATGAATGGGAAAATGACATTGAAATCTAAAGATAAGCGTTTGTTACAGATAATGAATGAAGATTAGAAATGAACACAGTAGATGAATAGAAAATGATAACAAATACAGAAAGAGTGTCAATGTCTTGACACGGATCCCGATTGGAGAAGATTTGCTTGCCGACGTGTGGGAGGAATGGAGTGGAAAACTTCCCTCTCGATCTTGTTTTCCAGGTAGAAGTGATTGATAATGGGCAGAAATGCACGTTATCATAGTGCTAAGTTCTTAAACAATGTTAGATTGCGTTGATAAATTATGTTAAATTGTGTCCATTAAGCATAGATTCTATTATATTGCAATTGCTTACGTCCAACGCATTAGAACTGTGATTTTTTGTATTTTTGTGCAGAATATGCATTAACGCAATGCGAAGATTGTGATCATAGGAATTCATCGGTCGAGCGCAACTTCACCACAAGTCTTTGCGTTGATTATGCTCACACACATTTGCCGGAGAAGGATCACCGTAACTTGATCAGCGCAGCCAGGTGAAAGGACGATTAATAGTGATAGGATAGAAAGTTGATGACAGTCGAATCCAAATTAAGTTGACAGTCGATAACGGTCACAAAGTACATTCAGCTTTATCGGCGATAAATATCCGACACGTCAATCAGGAATTAAAGTTGTTCATCTGTACAACTAGGAGAGAGACGCCGCCTTTCACCATGGATGCTCTATAAATACTGAGTGCCTTTTTCATAGAAGGGGTTAAACAGTCGATTAGTTTAGCCATCTTTCAGTACATATTACGTTCACGCCTAGTCCATAGTTTTCTTTTCTTTATTTTAAGACGGAGCCAAAGAAGAGTGGTGGCGCCGGAGATTGTCCAGGGAAACTGGAGAGAGAACCTTGGGGTGTAAGAGCAGGGAGCGGGCTGACCCTCGCGAGAGCGAGAACATCTTTAGAGTACGAGTAGAAACAGTGTAAAGCCTGGTGGCAAGAAATTGCTCCAGGCTCTTTATTAGACTTGCATTGTTATTTGTACTTCATCTCCATATATATACAATGGAAGTATTAATTCTACATCTATTCACTCTCCTAATACACATGAGTAGCTAAACTAGTTGAATGGGTTGAGAGGAACTAAGCTAACATGACCTAGAAAGTTCATTGCTTGCGACTATCTTGTTTTATGTTGTGCAAAATACCCCTTTAGAGACTCGAGAGAGAATCTAGAGAAAGAACCTAATGTCTCGAGAGAGCTAGGTTAGAATCTGGACTCAAGAGAGCAAGATTAGGCTTGCATAAACAAGAGATACGGACTTAGAAATAAGCTATGTTTGTCAACTTGCATCGCATGCATCCTAGGAATATGAGTGATATTATGTGGTCGCATATTTGTGTGAATGTCATGTTGTCATCGCACATATAGGAATAGAGGTTTATGTGTAAACCCTGTAGACTTATCACATATTTATCACATGCGTTCTAGTCTTAGAAGCTGGGGCATTCACGTCGAGAGGTGGTTTACTGATAACTTGTAGAAATACAAGTTACTTATGTGTCACACCCCCTCCCAAGCCTTAATCCTCAAGACCGGGAAGGGAGCGTGAGGGTAACCAGTAGTATCTCAAGACAACACTCATATTCAATATTCCCCCATATTTATTATAGACTTTAATAGGTTTACAGTATTCCACCTATCCATCTATAGATATAGTTAAAATTTTCTCTATTCTTTGTTACATGATCTGAGTTGTACCCTGAGAGTTTACCAAATCCTGAAGTGGTGGTGGGTAGTGGACTCCACTTTGAATGCTCCGCTTTGCTACGGGGGGGGGGGGGGGGGGGGGGGGGATATAAGAAAACATTTTGAAGAGTGCGAGCTACTAAGCCTAGTGAGTCGTTCTTTTCAGACAGAAATAAATTTGCAAATCATCATTTCAGGGAAATCAATCACATGATAATAATCTTAGTATAACTTATGCATGATCATGGATATATTCATGCAATCAATAATCTTTAGTCCCATGCATGCATATATATTATCAGTCATCACAATCACCTATGGAAACCTCCTATGACCCACTTCCTGCCAATGTGCACATCGACTATTTCTTTATCCCACTAGTCATGCTTACTATATTACCCACCAGTCGTCACCAACTATTATTTCTCGCCGACTGAGGTCGACTATTTTCCCGCCAAGCACCTTTTGTTAAACATGCTAACTATGTAATCAGGGTATAATCTAAGTTTCCATAGCAAACTCACAACAGTATCATGACAATCATCATATCATCAAAAACATGTATTTTTCATTTACATATGCATTTATTCACATATCAAAGCATAGAGCTAAATAAACACTCACCATCTGCACGTGTTCCACTAAAATCACCCTTTTGACTACTCTCCTGTGAATTTCTCCATATACATGGAAATTCCTTAGTTAATACTTGCTATGTAAGTCAAAATGTTAAACTTTAGCTAGAATATCACCATTTACTGAAAATACTAGCTTACCCCACTTAGAAATTGCCAAAATATCAAGTTTGGTCCTTTAGATGTTTTTTTTGGCTCAAGAATAGGCAGCTGCCGTTGGGCAGTGGCATAATGGGCGTAGGGCGTCGTATAGACGTGCGCTTGCGTGTTGGGCGTGTGCGCTGGGGCTGGACGCTGCGTACGGGTGCTGTGTGTTGGAGCTGGGGGCTGTGCGCGGGCACTGTGGGCTGACTCATAGAATGGGCGATAGACGCAGTGCTGCGTACGTGCAAGGCTGGGCGTCCGACTGCTTTTACTCACCAACGCAACCCCTTTTTCTCTCAATTTCACCTAATAATTTAATTTTGGCTCCCTAAAATGCTCTCAATTTATGACTTTGAGGCTGGTATGAATGAATTCCCTTGCCCAAGTTCCCTATTTATAGCCATCTCAAGTTCACCCCAAGTTGACAACACATCTACTATTTGTCTAACTCTAAGGCTGCCAACATGAAGTCTACTAAGTCTACCCCTAGGCTAGCCTTGTGTTGTTTCCTGCTTAGCTTGCTAGCCAAAAGCCCCTTAGCTGCATGAAATCTCCTTCACCCACCTCATGCTTGCTTAAATTACATGAAATCTCCCTTAGTCACCTCCTACTTAGTTTTTATGTGATTCTCCTTTTGCCACATCACTTCTTTAAATACTTCACATATTTTTCTACCCAAATGTTTAAGTCTTTTATTTGAAATTCTTGGCTTTCTCTCTTAAAATTCCCCATTAATTCCCCCTTGGCCAATGCATGAAGTGATCTCCACCAATGCATAGGGTGGCTCTTCAACGCATGGCTTGCTTGACCTAGTGAACGCATGTGCTGGACCATCAATGCATGGTGCGTTTGCATGGTTGGTCGCATGGTAGGTTTAGCTGCATAGGCCCTCTCGGCCGCTTGGGCGTGCGTTTGGACTAGTGCATCGACGCATGGTCACTCGGCAACACATAGGGTGGTTCGCTCGCTCGACGCATGGATCGACGCTCATCAACGTGTAGGCTGCGCATCCCCTATCGACGCATAGGCGTGCGCTCTCGGTCACATAGGTGCATAGGCACGCGTTCTCCCCCGGACGCATAAGCGTAAGCTCCAATGCATAGGTGCGCGCCGCACGACCTGCGCACACGACGCATGGCCTATGCATTGGGCCTTGACGCTTGGCTTGTGCGCTTGCCCTTGATGCATGGCTGGCGCCTTGGCATGCTCCCTCGACGCATGCTAGCTTATTTTGCCTTTATGGCTCCTACATGCATTTTCTTGGTGATATGAAACCCTTAGGCAAATTTTCCCAAGCTTCCTTGCTTCCATCCCTTATTCCTTCTTGCGTTCACCATACCTTAAGCCTTTCTTAAGTGTTTGGTCCCTTGGTTATTCTTCCTCGGGAAATTGGAGTGGTTTCTTCCTACTTGGTGTTTTTCCTTCTCTATTTAACTTTAGTTTTGGTGTTAGGGTCTTACATTTACCACCCCCTTAAAAATAATTTCGTCCTCGAAATTAAACGAAACTTAATTTACAATAGGATTTTTATTTAATAATTTACAGTTTCATTACACCACAACTTTTACTCTATTCTTCTAAAACTTTTTCTTTCCCTTTTCCGACTACTGACATATTGTCTTCTCTTTCTTGAGTTAATCCATATAGCTTTTCCAACGTCATTTTCCCTGTTTCCTCTCTTCTTCCTCCGTCATTTGTCATTGATTTTTCTCCTGGGTTGTTTGATGGTTGTACATTTCCAATATCCATCAATTGAGGGCATTCTCGTTTAAAGTGTCCTGGTCTGCCACATTTGAAACATCTGTGTGGCCGTTCTTGGGTTTGCTCCCAACATTTGCCCCCGTGATATTTATTACAAATCAGGCATCTTGGTCTTTGGTTAACGCTCATCATTGATTCTTTTATCTGGCTCTCCCGCTCAGGGTCTGCTTTAGTGTTGTGACTCCCCTTCTTTTCCACCCACTTCTACTTTCTATCCTGGGGGAAAAATTTCTTGATTCTTCCTTCCGCCACTGACTCATTAAGGATTCTTTCAACGGTCCTACTTCCTCCACCGCTAAACTTCTTTCTACTCTCATTGTAACTTCTGTTAGTTTTGAAAACTCTCCCCATTCCACGGTTGCTGTAACAGGAGTTTGAATTTCTTGTTTCAATCCTGTTTCAAACCTCCGACAGCATTCCTTCTCATCCACTATTATGTTTAAAGCATACTTGGATAATTCCGTATATTTTAATTCATACTCCGCTACAGTTATGTTCCCCTGCATGAGCTGTAGGAATTCATCTTGCTTTATATCCTTGAATGATCGGGGATAAAATATTTCAAAAAAGGTTTTTTAAAATTCTTCCCAACATATCTCCTCCTGCTCGCCCCTTCTATTCTTCAGTAGCTTACACCAATCTTCTGCCTATTTTTGCAGTAAGAATGTGACAAGACTTACCTTACAGTTTTCAGGGCATCTCATCACCTGAAAACATTTTTCTAGTTGGTTTATCCATGCTTCCACGTCTGCTGGATCTTTGGTTCCTTCAAAGTTTGTGGCTCCCAAAATCTTTAACTGTTCTATCCCATATTTCTTTTCAGGACCAGGTTGTATATTTTCTAGGCTTGCCTGAAGTCTTTGGGTAAATTTTTCCATTTGTTCCTCCTCTCTGGATTTTTCTTTTGGATGGCTCAAGGCACTTTCATTCTCATTTTCAGAAGGTTGCCCTGTTCTACGTTTCCCACTTCTCAACATTTTGTTTACAATCATTCATATATAGGTTAAACACATGTCATCAACATACGATTTTATTTATGAACATTAGTTATATTTACATGTTATTCTTATTTACATCAGCAGGGTTTTTTTTCCTCCTTTTTTTTTTTAACTTTTTACTTATTTTTGGATAGTCCTAGTTTCTCGAAGTTCAGCTGTATTCTTTCATTCCTCCAAATGCACCGCTCCTGGACATACCCTAATTCTTTGCAGAAGATACAGAATTTTATAATATTCCCCATCATGAAAGTCATAAGTGGATTGTTCTTCGAATTCTATCACAATTTGTCGAGGGATATCTTTCTTCCCTACACAGGCCTACTCCTGGTCTGTGGTTAGTTCAGGCAACACGTTGTTACTTCCCGAGCTTGAACCACTATTGCACGTCTAACGCATATGTAAAATTCAATGCTCATGCAATGCGATACTACTGCTGATTATGCGATAATAACTATAACTAGGTAGTATGCCCTGCGGTGTCACAAGTTTACTTACAATGAAACCAAGTATAATTTCATCACAAGTTTCTCGGTGTGATCCGAGGTTGAACACGGGGAAAAACGGTACCGGTTACTGTGGTATATTCATGGTGTTATGCGACCGGTTTTTACAATATTTTGGTAAAGTGATGTACAGAAAGTAATTACATAAAATAAAAGAAATGTAAATATGCGATAAAAGTACTGTAAACTTAAGCTAGATGTATGCGATACAGGTTCTATGTACAAGGTACTAAGAGTAGGGCTAGCTGTGAAGGTTGTGCAAGGGCATGGATTGCCTTGGCAAGTCTTGTGATTAGAAAAGAAAAGAAAGATAAGTACACAAATCAACGCAAGTTCTTAAGGAAAATAAAGATACAAATACTGTTATGCTCTTCTCTTTGCGTACACCTCTCAGTGATCGGCCGCATCTCCTGCATGTCTACAGTGAAACCAGAGTCTAACGTAATGAACGCAAGGTTGCTTCCATGTCTGGAAGTACTACTCGCTTTAGTTAACGCACTCTCCTGACCTTCTCTCGATAGATCAGAATGACATTTTCACTTCTGCTCTTATAAGTGAAGATGCCTTCTAGCATGCCTTAGCTAAACGTACTTCATAACTTTATTTTACATTAAGTTCTTGGATATTTATATTACTTATCGAAGGAATAAGAAAACATAATGGAGAAAGCGTATAATGGGTGAACGGTGGAAGACAAAATATGGCAGATGACAATAATCGAAACAACTAATATTTCTATTAAATATCTGATACATGATGAATGAATAGATATATGAAGAAAACATGAAATACGTAGAAAAGGTAGAGTAGAGACGATCAAGTGCCAATGTCTTGGTCATTGATCAATGGAGATCTACTTGTCGGTTGTCGTTGGGATGATGATGGGAAGAGCTTCCCTCTCAGGCTGGCTCTACTAGTAGTAGGTGGCTTCCATAGAGCTTCGCACGGGGATTTTGCAGGTTGGATCGGAGATTGCACCTTTCGGCCTTATCTCTTCTTCTTCCTAGATCTTTCTTTACAGCACTCAGCTAAGCCTTTTTTCTCTCTAAAGGTTTGTAGCACTTCGCCCAGTAAATAACATATTTTTCTCTAAATCCTCTGGGGTATTTATAGGCAAAACTCCTTTGACTCCAGCCAAGTGGTCCCCACTTTTTGTTATGGAAATTCCGAAGATGGAGAGATTTTATTCCTTCTGTTATGCAATCAAACCGTCAATTCTGCACAACCGTTAGTTGTACACGTGTCTCAATTTCCCACTCTTGCGTTGCTCATTTGCATCCTTCGATCATAGATTCGCATGCGGTGTTTGTTTTTATTACCGCATGCGGTCGACATGTAGACCAGGATTGCCTATCGCATTGTGCCGTTTCTTCAGTATTTGTCCATGCGAAGTTGCTTGATGGGTGCAATTATGATAGAGATGCATTGATGAAGTTTTCACGAGCCTTGGGTGCAAGTGGTGACTTGGGTCTTCCTGCAAAACAGAGTAAATTTTGGCATATTCTCCATCTTTTGGTGTTAGTGGGCTTTATTGCAAACATTTGAAATTATTGTAACATTTGAAATTATTGTCAAACTAAGTTAATTTTCATATAATTGGCGCATAATCACTCACTTTTGGCCGCATTATCTAGATAAAGTGGCATAAATAACTTGTATTTCTACAAGTTATCAACCACCAGTCAGTTCCCATTGATATCTCGCTTGCATTTCTCTCGATTTTTTCTTGATAATGTAACAGTTTTTGCGGATATGGGCTACTTTGCCACACCCGTAACAGATTCTAGTTCCCTTTAAACACATTCCACCATGGTTTTTCTCACATTGTGGACATCCCATATCAGCTCGGGATACCACTAGATTCATATTGTTCAAAGTAATAGTGTTATTATTTACGCTATCTTCAGATTTCTCAGGGTTATCCCTTGGGGCCTCTTCTTACATTCTGGAGTCGTTCCCCCATCAATTTCTTCTGCTCAGATCCATTCCCTACAGTGGACATTATTCAGGTTATTACTTACTAGTCATTTTCCACTTCCTCTTTTTTTCTAGGTTTTCCTATGTCCATCTACTATTTCTTTTTCCCTAACCTCCTTTTGATTTTATTTCAGGTTTTCCTAATATAGTTTACCATACCTATCCTTTTCTATGTGTTGACTTATCCTAACTTCTATTATTTCACTTTCCCTACCTTAAGTAAGCCTTTTTCTGAGACCGTTGTGGCTCTAAACTTATCCCCCTTTTTTTTCATTTATTTTCCTAGATTCCATTTATGCCTAGGCTAGACTCAACTTTCATATTTAACCTTTCCCCAGGTTTTACGTAAACCTTTGCTCTGATACCAAGCTGTCACACTATAACGACCCGACCCCCTAGAACTTAATTTAGGCCATTACTAAAATACATGCATGCATGGAACTTAAAACGACACTACTTTATGATGACATAAATGCTAAATAGATAAGGGGAGTTCAAAAGTCCTTTATTAAATGCAAATGTTAAAAAAATAATAGGGTACCCATAAATCATAAAGGTTAATAAATACATATGAAAAAAAAATTCTTAACAATAAGTTTCAAACATCAAAACTAAACACTAAGTGAAACATAAAAGGAACTCTAAATCTCATGATGCAGAAGCATAAAAACTAATCCCAATGGCTCGATCACGGGCAGTTCGGAGGTCTGCAAGGTGAAGACCCACATGCCCATCTGACCAGCTTTGTCGAAATGTGCGGCAATTTTTCCTTACCTGGCATGGCCCCAGAGAATATAAGAATGTATCTGTTCCCTTACACGTTGAGGGACGAGGCTAAGAGGTTGGCTGACTCACTAGAGCCAAATGTGATCACTTCATGGGAGCAACTGATTGAGTGGTTCATGAAGAAGTTTTTCCCACCTGCCATCAATGCAAGGCAATGAAAGGATGTGTTGAACTTTAAACAGAAGGAGAATGAGACCTTGAGCACCGCCTGGGTGCGATTTAGGAGACTGGTGAAAAATTGCCCACATATCGGGATCCCCGATTGCGTCTTGATGGAAACATTTTAGAATGGCCTGAACAGAGCAATGTAGGCTATTACTGATGCCTCCACGGCAGGAGGTTTTATGGATAAGACATACACAGAGGCTAAAGTCATCCTCGACCACATCTCGTAGAATATGGATGACTAGATTGACGATAGATATAGAGGCCGAGGCATCGAGAGAAGGAAAAATGAAATAGCCATTGTCCCTGCGGAGACAATGACCACGTTGGCCGCACAGATGGCCACGATGACCTCGATCCTCTAGTCAATGGCAATCAACCAAGGAGCCATTTCTCTACAATCAGCGTAACCCGCCGCACTGGCTCAGGTGCCCGTAATCAGTTGTATTAATTGTGGAGGGGCTCATGGAGCTGACATGTGCTCATTGAACCTTCAGCAAGTTTGTGCTATCCAGAACAACCCCTTCAACAATACCTATAATCCGGGCTGGAGGAGCCATCCTAACTTCGGTTGGGGAGGCAATCTCAACCTGAGGGGCCAGTTAACCATCAAGGGAGCAGTAGAGGGAATCCTCCTTTTCACCACAATCAAGGGCAATCAAAACCGCACAACCAACAACCATCATCATCTAACACCTCGGGAAGCACGTAAGAGATGCTACTGAAACAATATATGGATAAAAACGATGCAGTGATGCAAGCACAAGCGTCTTCAATAAGGAATCTGGAGATCCAAGTAGGCCAGTTGGCCTTTGAGCTAAGAAGTTGAACACCGAGAACAATGCCCAGCAATTCAGAAGCCCTGAGATCTACAGGGAAGGAGCAATGTCCTTAAGACATTGCGCAGGTAAGTTTGATCACCTGCTGAGATGTGGATTGTGATCACTCATGACAATGCAATTTTCGGTCCATATCTCAATACTATGTTTAATGCTTTCTTAAATTCCTGTCTTTCTGAATTCATGCATTTTGACTTTATGTGCTATTTAATGCAATTTTGACTTTATGAATTTATTTCCTCATGTATTTCTTTGCAATTAATTCTGTTTAGTCTTTAATTCTTTGACTTTTTATGTAATTAGTGCGTTGATCTTTAAATGATGATGATTGAGTAATAAAGGAAAATTTATTGCCTCAAGTTATAGCACTTGCGTTGATGAAAAAATGTAGATAATAAAAATAATAAAAAATTAAAAACCAATATTCAAGGCAACAATTGACGCATCTCAAACCAATGAGGAATGCTTTGCGTTCACCTAACTCAAATGCATTTCGTTGAAGGGTGTGTTGCCCGCGTCTATGTCCTTTGCCTGTCCTTAGCTTAATGCACTATGTTGAGGTATCCTCCAGAAAGGTGTTGGTTAAAGGGTGTGTTACGAGGATGTATGTGTTGTTGGCCGTCCTTAGCAAAAGTGCATTTACGAAAATGGAAGCACGGTGTTGTTATTTATCGTGCACCCGTCTGACTCAAATTCAACGAGATAACTCAATTCTTTGACTCTTATACACGCAACACAAATATTGTTTATTGCGTTCATTTGCAAATACTTGTATACTTTGTTAATAGTCAATACAATGAGTACATATTCGATCCTCTTTTTTCCTGTACCTTTTTCTTTATCATCCTTTGTCAATACTTGCGATAATTTTAATATTCTATTTTTGTGTTCTCCATTGCGTTGCTATGATGTATTATATGTTTATACTTAGAAACATTTCCCATACTTAGTAAATTCTGCCTTACACTTAGTTAATTCTTAGTTTAGCAGTACTTTACCTTTTATCTTTCAAAGTTCTGCTCAAATCTTCTTTTTGAAATTTTCTTCTAAGTGTTTGTATAGTCCACCCAAACAACGCAATGAGGACCTTGCTCATCTTTAAATTTGGGGGTGGGGAAGGTCTGAGTAGATAAGATCAAGAATATGCAGTATTTAAGAAAATGCGTTCATTTTTTGAAAAAAAAAGTCTATGCAAAACTCCAATGTCAATGCAAGGGAAACATATGCGTTCCCAACCTGATAAGAGTTTAGTTGTGAAAGGAGCCTGCTCGTAGTTGGATGTTCATATGACACCCGTAGGAGCAAGCCAAAACGAAGGTGGGTTTCCAAGATTAACGCAACATGAAAAGACACACAAATAAAAAAAAAGTAATAAGATGCAAGAGACAACTCCTCTGAATATCGTGAGTTAAAGTTGGAATTGGCACACAATCGTAGTTGGATGTTCGCATGACATGCATGGGGACAGCCAAAACGAAGAGTGTAACCAGGATCAACAGTCTCTACGTAAATAAATGACGCAAAGTTTTGATCACCGCATATATACATCAAGTTGTTTTGACAACGAAGAGATAAACATTCTACTTTGAAAACTTAGAAAATCATCTTTGAGCAGAATTTTGTTACATAGAAGAATAAAGTAGGGCTTGCTAAGAATTAGTAAGGATAGAAGGAAATTGCGATGTCAAGTAATGTGCCTAAGTGTAACATTCGGAGCAACCAATCGTCGCAAAAATATAGGATAGGAATTGAGAATGATTGCCTGAGTAGAAGATATGCTTGAGGACAAGCATATATCTAAATTTAGGGGTGTGATAACTTGTAGAAATACAAGTTATTTATGCCACCTTGTCTAGATATTGCGGCCAAAAGTTAGTGAATATGCACCGATTGTATGAAAATTAGCCTAGAATTACAATAATTGTAAATGATCATAATTACACCCACTAACATCATGAAGATGGAAGACGAGCCGAATTTTACTCTGTTTTGCAGGAAACCAAGTCACTGCTTGCGCCCACGGCTCACGAGAAACTGATCACTGCATCTTTATCACATTGCGCTCGTTAAACAACAATGAAGAGACGATTACCACAATGACGGCATGATGCGATAGTCGATCTAGAGCTGACTTTCAACCGCATATGGTAATAAAAACAGCACCGCATGTGAACATCTGATCGAAAGATGCAGCTGAGCAACGCAAAAGTGGAGGATTGTGACGTGTGTACAACTAACAGTTGTGTAGAATTGACGGTTTGATTGCATAACAGAAGAAATATTTATTCCTCCACCTTCAGAATTTCTATAACAAATTGTGGGGACCACACGACCGGAGTCAAAGACCTGCACCTATAAATACCCCCATGGAATTCATTGAGCGTATTGGATGGGATTTCGATGACATGAAATTCGTTCAGTCATATACTACTTGATACGAGGTTAATTGCTGCAAAATTGTTGAGAGAAAAGGCTAAGCTGAGTTCTTAAGTGAAGAAATCTGGGAAGAAGACGAGACAATGTCGAGAGGTGAGTCTCAGATCTGATCTGCCAAACACTCGATTGGAAGTTCTGTGCATAGATCTCTGCTACCGGTGGAGCAAGCCTGAGAGGGAAGCTCTTCCTACCATCAAATGCATCCTATCTGGGAAGTAGATCTCCATCGAATCGGTGCCAAGACATTGGTGCTTGTTTGTATCTGTTCTATCTCTTTCATCGTTGTATTCCATTTTCTCTTTATCCTTTCGTTCACACCATGTATCAAACGCTTAATAGAGATATTAAATGTTTCGATAGCTTTCATATACCATTCTCTGTCTATTTCCGTTCACCCATTAGTCACTTTCTTCATGATGTTTTCTTAATTCGCTGATAACTAATATGAATTAAACAAGTATTTAATTTGTGTTAAAGATATAAAATGCGTTTAGCTAAGGCATGCTAGACGGCATCTTCACCTGTGAGAGTAGAAATGAAGATGTCATTCTGATCTATCGAGAGAAGGTCCGAAGAATGCCTTAACTAAAGCGAGTAGTACTTCCAGACATGGAAGCAACCTTGCATTCATTACGTTAGTCTCTGTCTCACCACAGACATGTGGGAGTGAGCCGATCACTGACAGGTGTATGCCAAGAGAAAAGAGGAACAGTATATATGGCTTCAACGAAATTGAGAACTTGCGCTGTTTATATTACCTATCTTTTTCTTTCTATTTTGTTCATAAGACTTGCCGCCGCATTCCATGTTCTTTGCATAACCTTCGCAGCTAGCCTTGACCCCAGCATCTTGTAACATGAAGCCTGTATCTTGTATCATCTAGCTTAGGTTTACTGTATTTTTATTTTATCATCGTATATTTACTGCTTTACTTTCCTTTACCGCAACTTTAAATACTTGTACAACATTACCCTTTTAGAAGATTGAAAACCTGGTCGCATATATCACAAACATGGTGCAATAACTTCAAACAATCCCTGTGTTCGACCTCAGATCACACCGAGAAACTTGCAGAGGAATTATACTTGGTTCCAACGTAAGGAAACTTGTGACATCACATAAGCATACTATGAGAGCATCCATTAATAACGCATATTTAGAAGTAGTATCGCATCCATTCACTTCCCATTCATTTTCTCCACCATCATTCAATTCACATTTTCATACCAAGTCAACATTTACCATTGTATGCATGTTGCATGATCACAAGGTTTGAACGCATTCTAGGGAGTGTTAGCCGAAACCCTTCTCAACCCGTTCACCGCATATTCATCACATTTCCCATTAACCAACTCTTTTTAAACTCCGCCACATTTGTTATTTTCATTTTTATAAACGCAACATAAACCCAACACTTTATTTGTTACTGGTTACTGCAAGTTTTCTTAAAAATTATCAACGCAAACTATTTTCACAAATCCCTGTGTTCGACCCTGGACTTACCAGGAAACTTAGGGGAATTTACACTTGAATTCCACTGAGGAAACTTGAGTGCACAATTCATTTCCACCCACGCATATCACCCATTTTCCAAATTCAATAAAATTAAGCATTAGTAATATTTTGCACAGAGCTTCTTCTTCGGGAATGGGAACGAATGCTTGCTCTAGTCTTGTCTCATCTTTCTCACTGTATTTTCTCATATTTCTTCGGGAATGGGAACGAATTGCGTTGTTCTTTTTCTTTCTCGATTGCCCACCGCATGTAGTATGAATGTGTTGTTCATTTTTGTCTTGGAGCGATTGTCGCATCCATTGACCTGTTTCCTGAAAAGCAACGACTTGGACATTCCATTTTTCCATCGCAATGGGGTTAGCGGGTGTGCTTTTGCATTTCTAAGCCAATTTCTATACGGTCGACACAACTTTTCCTTCTTTTTTCCGCATAATCTAAATAAAATAGTATAAATAACTTGTATTTCTACAAGTTATCACCAGGGCATCGCATGATTTATTTCATAAAAAAACTTTTTCAACTGGGGTGTTTTCAAATGAATTTTTTGTTGGGATTGGTGTCCTAATTCTCCCGGAGTCTTGTTGTTTTGTAAAGTTACACATTGTTCAATGAATAAAATAAGTGTTATTTAATTCTGGCATTTATTCATATCCAATAATCAAAGCTCCTTGGTTATCTTATGTGAACTTAAGCATGTATATGTGATATACAAGTGAAACATGCCTTAAGTGATAACCTAAATTGGTCTGTAGTATAAGGATTAAGGTGGGATACCTAATCCTGGCGACACTACGGATACAGCCGCTTTGTAGAGGTTTGTAAATTTTGTAAACTACTAAAGATGGTCAATCCTAACCATTCATGTCGAGATGTGGAGCGAGGGTGTCCTATACAAAGAGTTTGTATAAGACTTGGACCATGTCTGGAAGTACTTCTCGCTTTAGTTAACGCACTCTCCTGACCTTCTCTTGATAGATCAGAATGATATCTTCACTTCTGCTCTCACAGGTGAAGATGCCATCCAGCATGCTTTAGCTAAACGTATTACATAACTTTAATTTACATGAATTTCTAGGATGTTTATAACACTCATCGAAGGATTAAGAAAACATTATGAAGACAGTGTATAATGGGTGAACGATGAAAGACAGAATATGGTATGTGATAATAATCAAAACAACTAATATTTCTATCAACCGTTTGATACATGATGATGAACAAATAGATGAGAAAGACATGGAATATAAAGAAAAGGTAGAGTAAAGACGATCAGTGCCAATGTCTTGGTCACTGATCGGTGGAGATCTGCTTGTCGCTTGTAGTTGGAAGGATGATAGGAAGAGCTTCCCTCTCAGGCTGGCTCTCCAGTAGCAGAATCCTTGAATAGAGCTTTGCTTGGGGATGTTGATTGACAGGATTCGAGATTACACCTTTCGACCTTATCTCCTTTTCTTCCTGGATCTAACTTTGAAGTAGTTAGCTAAGCTCTCTTCTCTTTTTAATCTTGCAGCACTTTTCTTAGCACCAAATAGCATGTGATTGGATAAAACCTAGTTCAATGGAATCCCCTGTCACTGAAATTCCCTTTCACTGGAATTTTACCCAATACCTTTCATTGAATTCCATGGGGGTATTTATAGGTGAACATCTTTGACTCCGGCCAAGTGGTCCCCACATTTGTAATGGAAATTTTGAAGATGGAGGGATTTTATTCCTTCTGTTATGCAATCAGACCGTCAAATTTGCACAGCCGTTAGCTGCACACGTGTCATGATCTCCTGCAATTGCACTGTTCATTTGCATCACTCGATCGTTGGTCCGCATGTAGTGTCCATTTTTATTACTACATGCTGTCGTCATGAGAATCAGGATCGATTATCACCTTGCGCCATTTCTTCAGTGATTGTTTTGTCTGTTGACATTCGATAGGCGCAATGGTGATAGAGATGCGGTGATGAAGTTCTCTCGAGCCTTGGACGCAAGTGATGACTTCGGTTTTTCTACAAAATAGAGTCACTTTTCGCCATATTCTCCATCTTTTGGCATTAGTGGGATTTATTGCAAGCATTTGAAATTATTAACAAACTAAGTTAATTTTCATACAATTAGCACATAATCCTACACTTTTGGCAGCAATATCTAGATAAGGTGGCATAAATAACTTGTACTTCTACAATATGCTTCCAATGAATAAAATAAGTGTTATTTAATTCTGGCATTTATTCATATCCAATAAACAAAGCTCCTTGGTTATCTTATGTGAACTTAAGCATGTATATGTGATATACAAGTGGATCATGCTTTAAGTGATAACCTAAATTGGTTTGTAGTATAAGGATTAAGGTGAGATACCTGATCCTGGTGACACTACGGATACGGCCACTTTGTAGAGGTTTATAAGTTTTGTAAACTACTACAGATGGTCGATCATAACCATTCATGTTAAGATGTAAAGCGAGGGTGTCTTATACAAAGAGTTTGTATAAGACTTGAACCACGAGATGACTAACTTTGTATATAACGCCGTTGATACTAGAGATTTGCATCTCACCTAAACGACCATAGGTGACACGACCTCAATCTGAGTGTTTTGTGAACTCCTATCTTTGAGGGCGGTTCTTTGATTAGTATGGGTGAGAGTGGCCAGTTTGCCAACTGAACATGCCTACCTTTTTGGGGACTTGTCTGATCTGGGAGCTGGGAACTCAATCCACAAGATGGAATTCACTCTTTTCCTGAAACAGGGATAAATAGAGAGATTGCTCCCTTAAGGGCTGATTTTAGGGCTTGAACATAGTGGCCACAACTTCTCTTTGGAAGAGAAGTGTAAGACCCTAACACTAAAACTAAAGTTAAATAGAGAAGGTAAAATAAGCTAGCATGCGTCGAAGGAGTATGCCAAGGCACTAGCCATGCGTCGAGGCCAAGCGCACAGGCCATACGTCAAGGCCCAACGTATAGGCCATGCGCCAACGCATGCAGGCCATGCAGCAGGGGCGCTGTTACACTTTTAACGCATATATAAATTTGGTTGACTGATAGAGGTGATATGCGATGCATGCAATTCGATACTACTACTGATTACGCGATGTTTATTAAGATTAGGTAGTATACCCTATTGTGTCATAAGTTTCCTTATTATGAAACCAAGTAAATTCCACCACAAGTTTCTCGGTGTGATTCGAGGTCGAACATGGGGAAATATGATACCGGTTTAATGCGGTGTTTTCATGATGTTATATGACCGGTTTTTCAATTCTTTGAAGAGTGTTGTGTACAAAAGTAATTACATAAAATAAAAGTAAAGTAATGCGGTAAAAAAGCAGTAATCCTAAACTAGATGTATTCGATACAGGTTACATGTACAAGATGCTAAGAGTAAGGCTAGCTGTGAAGGCTGTGCAAGGACATGGATTGTGGCGATAAGTCTTGTGGTGAGAAAAGAAAAGAAAGATAAGTGTACAAATTATCGCAAGTTCTTAATGAAAATAAAGATACAAATATTGTTCCGTTTTCCTCATGGCATACACCTTTCAGTGATCGGCTACATCTCCCGCATGTCTGAGTTGAAACTAGAGTCTGATGTAATGAATGCAAGGTTGCTTCCATGTGTGGAAGTACTACTCGCTTTAGTTAACGCATTCTCTTGACCTTCTCTCGATAGATTAGAATGACATCTTCACTTCTACTCTCACAGGTGAAGATGCCGTCCAGCATGCTTTAGCTAAACGTATTACATAACTTTAATTTACACTAAGTCCTTAGATATTCATAGTACTTATCGAAAGTTTAGAAAAACATAGTGAAGAAGGTGAATAATGGGTGCACGTTGAAAGATAGAAGATGAATAATGAATATTATCACAACTATTAATATTTCTATTAAGAGTTTGATACATGATGAATTAACAGATAGATAAAAGGAACATGAAATACGTAGAGAAGGGTAGAAGAAGGACAATCAGGTGCCAATGTCTTGGTCACCGATCGATGAAGATCTGCTTGCCGGTTGTGGATGGAAGGATGGTGGGGAGAGCTTCCGTCTCAAGCTGGCTCCTCCGGTAGCAGAGTCCTTAAACAGAGCTTCGCTCGGGGATATTGATAGGATGATCTGAGATTACACCTTTCAGCCTTATCTCTTCTTCTTCCTGGATCTTACTTTGTAGCACTCAGCTAAGCCATTTTTCTCTCTTTAATCCTGCAGCACTTCACCCAGATCGAGTAGCATGTGACTGGATAGAACCCAGTTCAATGAAATCCCCTTTCACTGGAATTTTACCCAACCCCTTTCACTGAATTCCATGGCGGTATTTATAGGTGAACATCTTTGACTCCGGCCAAGTGGTCCCCACTGTTGGTTATGGAAATTCCAAAGATGGAGGAATTTTATTCCTTCTGTTATGCAATCAGAACGTCAATTTTGCACAACTGTTATTTGTACACATGTCTTGATCTCCCAATCTTGCGTTGCTCCGTTGTATCACTCGATCATTGATTCGCATGTGGCATTTACTTTTATAACCGTATGCGGTTGTCATGTAGCTCAGGATCGACCATCGCATTGCACCGTTTTTTCAATGATTGTCTGCGTGATGACGCTTGATGGGTGCAAGTGTGATAGAGATGCATTGATGAAGTTCTCACGAGCCTTGGGCGTAAGTGGTGACTCTGATCTTCCTGCAAAACAGAGTAAATTTTTGCCATATTCTCCATCTGTTGGCGTTAGTGGATTTTATTGCAAGCATTTGAAATTATTATAAAACTAAGTTAATTTTCCTACAATTAGCGCATAATTCCTTACTGTTGGCCGCAATATCTAGACAAGGTGGCACAAATAACTTGTATTTCTACAAGTTATCACACCCCCCAAATTTAGATATATGCTTGTCCTCAAGCATATCTTCTACTAAAGAAATCATGCTCAAATCTTAACCTATATTTTTACGAAAATATTGGTTGCTCCGAATGTAACCCTTAGGCATATTTCGAAACATCGCATTTCCTTCTATCCTTTCTAACTCTTAACAAGCCCTACTTTATTCTTTTACTTAACAAAATCCTGCTCAAAGACACTTTTCTAGTTTTCAAGGTAGAGTGTTTATCTCTTCATGGAAAAACAACTTGATATAGCTATATGTTGTGAGCAAAAATTTGCGTCGTTCATTCATTTAGGGTTAGTTGGTCATGGTTACACTCTTCGTTTTGGCTTGTCCCTATGGGTTTCATGCGAACATCTAACTACGGTGGTGTGTCAGTTTCAACTTAACTCATGTTATTAAGAGGAGTTGTCCCTTACTTTCTTTCTCTTTCTCTTTTTTTTTCTTATATGTTGCGTTGTTCCTGGTAACCCACCTTCGTTTTGGCTTGTTCCTACGGGTGTCATACGAACATCCAACTACGAGCAGGCTTCTTTAACAACTAAACTCTTATCAGGTTGGGAACAATATTTTGCAATCCCTTGCGCTGACATTGGAGTTTGTCATAAAATAAGTAACTTTTATCATCATTTTTCTTTTTTTTTTCTCTTTTTTTTTTTAAATGCTAAACAAAGAACGCATTTTCTTTTAACGCGACATATTTTTGCATCCATCTGCTTAGACCTTCCACACCCCCAAATTTAAAGATAAACAAGGTCCTCATTGTGTTGTTTGGATAGACTAGTCAAACACTTAGAACAAAAGTTCAAAAAGAAGGTTTGAGCAGGACTTGAAAGGTAAAAGGTAAAGTACTACTAAACTAAGAGTTACCTAAGTGTTAGTCAGAATCTAATAAGTATAAGAAATATTTCTAAGTTTCACATATAATACATCATAGCAACGCAATGAAGAACGTGAAAATATATGAGTAAAATTAAGCATAGATTCACAAAGGAAGATAAAGGAAGAGGCAAAGGCAAAAAGTTGAAGTGACTATGTACTTGCATTGTATTGAAAATTAAAGAAGTTTGCAAATAATTACAAATGAACGCAAACTTAGTTTCTTAGAGCCTGTACAAGAGTCAGAGAAATATTAAGTTACAAGATAAAGAATTTGAACAAGCGTATGAAGTATAATCTTAATATGCTTCCAATAGACGCAGATACATTTTTGCTGAGGACGAGCAACATCTATGCATCCCCGCAACACACTCCTTAGGCGATGCATTTCTGGAGGATGCCTCAACATAGTGCAATCGACTAAGGTGGGTCAAAGAACGCATATATGCGCAACACACCCCTCATCACAATGTATTTGAGTGTATTTTATGCATATCACTTTTTCTTTTCTTCACTCCACCAATTCTTTCATTAATTCAAGGTTTATTTTCCTCCTTTTCTAACTTAAATTGACAAGAGTGCTTTATCTACTACCCACAAAAACATGTATCAAATCCTACTTTATGAATTGAAATGACATTAATGAAATATGCAACTTCAAAAGCAGAAATAACTATCCCTTATAATTTCAACTTAATACTAGTAATAACAAAAAGCGGTAAAGAAAGCGATTAAACATAGGTGTGAGATATGGACCGGAAGGTGACTTTCTTTGAATGAATGCCATCCACATCTCTGCAGGTGGTCCAGTCTTTCCTGCCCAAATGTCCTTAGGGACATTGCCCATTTCCGGGTCTCACCTCACAATGTGTATGAGGAGATATACAATCTAATTCCTTATGGAGTCACACCAGGTATGGGGAATGCATTGCACTTCTCAACCCTTGCATACTCCACGACCATAGGTTTCGAAATTTCAGCGCATGTTCTGGTTCTGATGTGCTTCTGCGCAAAAAATGCACTTGATCTCTGAGTCCGCTTAGAATTTCTAGATTACTCTAGTACTTACAAGTCGTCAGACTACTCTTCGCGATAAACAGCCAATACAAAGAGATTTATCCTGCAAAACACCAAAAACTACTCAAACAGTAAACGTTGACTAGTAAATTCCCCGGCAACGGTGTCATAAACTTGTTGCAGTTTTAACGCATATATAAATTTGGTTAACTGATAGAGGTGATATGCGATGCATGCAATGCGATACTATTATTGATTATGCGATGTTTATTAAGATGAAACCAAGTATAATTCCATCACAAGTTTCTCGGTGTGATCCGAGATCGAACACGGGGAAATATGGTACCGTTTTAATGCGGTGTTTTCATGATGTTATGCGACCGGTTTTTCAATTCTTTGAAGAGTGTTGTGTACAAAAGGAATTACATAAAATAAAAGTAAAGTAATGCAGTAAAAAAACAGTAATCCTAAACTAGATGTATTCAATATAGTTACATGTACAAGATGCTAAGAGTAAGGCTAGCTGTGAAGGCTGTGCAAGGACATGGATTGCGGTGACAAGTCTTGTGGTGAGAAAAGAAAAGAAAGATAAGTGTACAAATTATTGCAAGTTCTTAATGAAAATAAAGATACAAATACTGTTCCATTTTCCTCATGGCGTACACCTTTCAATGATCGGCCGCATCTCACGCATGTCTGCTTTGAAACTAGAGTCTGACGTAATGAACGCAAGGTTGCTTCCATGTTTGGAAGTACTACTCGCTTTAGTTAACGCATTCTTCTGACCTTCTCTCGATAGATCAGAATGACATCTTCACTTCTGCTCTCATAGGTGAAGATGTTGTCTAGCATGCTTTAGCTAAACGTATTACATAACTTTAATTTACACTAAGTCCTTAGATATTCATAGTACTTATCGAAAGTTTAGGAAAACATAGTGAAGAAGGTGAATAACAGGTGCACGGTGAAAGACAGAAGATGAACAATGAATATTATCGCAACTATTAATATTTCTATTAAGAGTTTGATACATGATGAATGAACAGAAAGATAGAAGGAACATGAAATACGTAGAGAAGTGTAGAAGAAGGACAATCAGGCGCCAATGTCTTGGTCACCGATCAATGAAGATCTGCTTGCCGGTTGTGGTGTGAAGGATGGTGGGGAGAGTGTAACGCAAATTTTGATGTGATGATATGCAATGCGATACTACTACTTATTATGCGATATTTATGATGATTAGGTAGTACGCCTTGCTCTGTCACAAGTTTCGTTACGATGAAACCAAGTGTAATTCCATCGCAAGTTTCTCGGTATGATCCGAGGTCGAACATAGGGAAATACGATACCGGTTTGATGCGGTGTTTCCATGATGTTATGTGATCGATTTTTCAATTCTTTAAGTTGTGTGATATACAAAAGCAATAGAATAACAAGAAAGTATAATAAAGTAGTAAAAATACAGTAAATCTAAACTAGATGTATTTGATACAGGCGCAATGTACAAGATGCTAATAGTTGGGCTAGCTGTGAAGTCTGTGCAAGGACATGGATTGCGGTGGCAAGGCTTGTGGTGGGAAAAGAAAAGAAAGACAAGTATACAAATCATTGCAAGTTCATAATGAAAGTAAAGAGACAAATACTGCTCCGTTCTTCTCATGGCGTACACCTCTCAGTGATCGGCCTCGTTTCCGACATGTTTGTGTAGAAACTAGAGTTAAGCGTAATGAACGCAAGGTTGCTTCCATGTCTGGAAGTACTTCTCACTTTAGTTAACGCACTTTCCTGACATTCTCTCGATAGATCAGAATGACATCTTCACTTCTGCTCTCACAGGTGAAGAGGTCGTCCAACATGCTTTAGCTAAACGTATTACATAACTTTAATTTACATTAAGTTCTAGGATGTTTATAGCACTCATCGAAGGATTAAGAAAACATTATGAAGACAGTGTATAATGGGTGAACGATGAAAGACAGAATATAGTATGTGATAATAATCAAAACAACCAATATTTCTATCAACCGTTTGATACATGATGAATGAACAAATAGATGAGAAAGATGTGGAGTACAAAGAAAAGGTAGAGTAGAGATGATCAGTGCCAAAGTCTTGGTCATTGATCGGTGGAGATCTGCTTGCCGCTTGTGGTTGGAAGGATGATAGGAAGAGCTTCCCTCTCAGGCTGGCTTTCCGGTAGCAGAATCCTTAAACAGAGCTTCGCTCCAGGATGTTGATTGACAGGATCCGAGATTACACCTTTCAGCCTTATCTCTTCTTCTCTTCGGATCTAACTTTGAAGCACTCAGCTAAGCTCTCTTCTCTTTTTAATCTTGCAGCACTTTGCCCAGCATCAAATAGCATGTAATTGGATAGAACCCAGTTGAATGGAATCCCCTGTCACTGAAATTCCCTTTCACTGGAATTTGACCCAATACGTTTCACTGAATTCCATGGGGGTATTTATAGGTGAACATCTTTGACTCCGACCAAGTGGTCCCCACATTTGTTATGGAATTTCCGAAGATGGAGGGATTTTATTCCTTCTGTTATGCAATCAGACCGTCAAATTTGCACAGCCATTAGCTGCACACGTGTCATGATCTCCTGCACTTTCGCTGCTCATTTGCATCACTCGATCGTTGGTCTACATGTAGTGTTCATTTTTATTACTGCATGCAGTCATCATGAGAATCAGGATCGATTATCACTTTGCGGCATTTCTTCAGTGATTGTCTTATGCGTTGACATTCGATAGCCACAATGGTGATAGAGATGCGCCGATGAAGTTTTCTCGAGCCTTGGACGTAAGTGGTGACTTCGGTTTTTCTGCAAAATAGAGTCAATTTTCACCATATTCTCCATCTTTTGGCGTAGTGGGATTTATTGCAAGCATTTGAAATTATTAACAAACCAAGTTAATTTTCATACAGTTAGCGCATAATCCTTCACTTTTGGCCGCAATATCTAGATAAGGTGGCACAAATAACTTGTACTTCTACAAGTTATCACACCCCCAAATTTAGATATATGTTTATCCTCAAGCATATCTTCTACCAAAGAAATCATGCTCTAATCCTACCCTATATTTTTGTGAAAGTATTGGTTGCTCCGAATGCAACCCTTAGGCACATTCCCGAACTTTGAAAATTCTTTCCATCCTTGCTAACTCTTAGCAAGCCCTACTTTATTCTTTTACATAACAAAACCCTGCTAGAAAACACTTTTCTAATTTTCAAAGTCAAATGTTTAACTTTTCATGGCAAAACAACTTGAGAAAGCTATATGCTGTGAACAAAAGTTTTTTTTCTTTTTCTTTTTTTTTTCTACGTTATTTATTCATCTAGGGACAGTTGGTCATGATTACACTCTTCGTTTTGGCTTGTTCCCACAGGTTTCATGAGAACATCCAACTACGATGGTATGCCAATTTTCATGTTACTTAGAGGAGTTGTCCCTTGCTTTTTTTTTTTTTTTTTTTTCTGTTTTGTTTTTTTTTTCTTCTTTCATTTTTTTTTATGCTGCATTGTTCCTGGTAACCTACCTTCATTTTGGCTTGTTCCTACGGGTGTCATACGAACATCCAACTACGAGCAAGTTCCTTTCTCAACTAAACTCTTATCAGGTTGGGAACAATATTTTGAAATCCTTTGCACTGATAGTGGAGTTTGTCATATATTTTTTTTTTTATCAAAAATTCTTAACAACAGACGCATTTTCTTTTAACACTACATAATCTTGCATTCATCTGCTCAGACCTTCCCCACCCCCAAATTTAAAGATGAGCAAGGTTCTCATTGCGTTGTTTGGATAGACTAGACAAACACTTAGAAGAAAATATCAAAAAGAAGGTTTGAGTAGGACTTTGAAAGGTAAAAGGTAAAGTACTGCTAATCTAAGAGTGAACTAAGTGTTAGTCAAAATTTACTAAGTATAAGAAATTTTACTAAGTTTCACATATCATACATCATAGCAACGCAATGAAGATCGTAAAGATACAAGAGTAAAAAGAAAACATAAATTACTAAAGGGAGATAAAGAAAATTTGAACAAGTGTATGAAGCATAATCTTAATATGCTTCCAATAGACGCAGATACATTTTTCCTGAGGATGGGCAACACATATGCATCCCCGCAACACACTCCTTAATCAACGCATTTCTGGAGGATGCCTCAACATAGTGCAATCGACTAAGGTGGGGGCAAAGAACGCATATATGCACAACACACCCCTCATCACAATGTATTTAAGTGTATTTTATGCATATCACTTTTTCCTTTTCTTCACTACACCAATTCTTTCATTGATTCAAGGTTTATTTTCCTCCCATTCTAACTTAAATTGACAAGAGTGCTTCATCTATTACTCACAAAAACATGTATCAAACACTACTCTATGGATTGAAATGACATAATGGAAATATGCAACTTCGAAAGCACTAAGGTCTAATTCTAATAAGCAGTAAATAACGGAATTTAGAAAGCTATAAATGAAAGCTGTAAAGAAAGCGATTAAACATAGATGTGAGATATGGACCGGAATGTGACTTTCTTCGAATGAACACCATTCACATCTCTGCAGGCGGTCCAGTCTTGCCTGCCCAAATGTCCTTAGGGACATTGCCCCTTTCCGAGTCTTACCCTACAATGTATACGAGGAGAGATACAATCTAATTTCTTATGAAGTCACACCAGGTATAGAGAATGCGTTGCACTTCTCAACCCTTGCATTCTCCGCGACCATAGGTTTTGAAATTCCGGCACATGTTCTGGTTCTGATGTGCTCCTGCGCGAAAAATACACCTGATCTCTGGGTCCACTTAGAATTTCTGGATCACTTCAATACTCATAAGCCGTCAGACTGCTCTCCGCGATAAACAATCAGTACAAAGAGATCTGTCCTGCACAACACCAAAAACTACTCAAACAATAAACCGTTGACCAGTAAGTCCCCGGCAATGATGCCATAAACTTGTAACGCAAATTTTGATGCGATAATATGCAATGCGATACTACTACTTATGA